>NC_069500.1:55704263-56004263 GCF_027579735.1 Bombina bombina | reverse complement strand
GTGGGGCCATAGTTGTTCTTGACTATGACAATTACAGGAAGGAAGCCCATAGACAACTGTATGATGGGGTGACATATAACAAACCTTCATGGAATCCGACAACAGGCTTTAAGAAAATGGTAGATGAGATCCTGGGTTTAGCTCACACTGCTAATATCATAGATGATGATACTTGGTAATTTTTGACTGTGGACAAACCAATCCGTCCCATTTTATATCTGCTTCCCAAGATTCATAAATCTTTAGAGGATCCACCTGGCAGACCCATAGTTTCTGCTAGGGGATCGTTCTTTCAGCCTCTTGCTGAATATATTATTTTTTGTCCTTCAGCCTGTAGTCCAAGCAACCAAATCTTAATTAAGAGACTCGTTAGAGCTCATTAACTTTTTGAAAACATTTGATATTGATAGTAAAGTAGACTTGCTCGTCACTATGGACATAGTAAGTCTATATACTGTCATTCCCCATAAGCATGGGGTTCAAATGATTAAGGAGCAGTTGATAAGTAGTGAGCATCACACTGGTCCCCCTGTTGAGTTTCTGTTGAATCTCATGGAGCTGTGTCTGGAGAAGATTTTTTTTTCATTCGAGAACACATTTTTTATTCAAATACTAGGTACGGCAATGGGGTCAAGCATGGCCCCCTCCTATGCCAACCTATATCTGGCACAATATGAACAGCACAATATTTTTGATAAACAGCACAACTCCATCAGATTCTACTGCCGCTACATCGACAATGTGTTCCTTATTTGGTGGGGCACATCTGAATCACTTATTGAATGGTTCAATGCGCTCAACTGTCTGGAATCTACAATTAGATTCCAAATTGAATGGGACCAACAAAAAATAAATTTTTTAGATTTGGAGATATACAAAGCATGTATAGAAGGTAAAGACAGTTTACAAACTACCCTGTATCATAAAGAAACTGACAAAAATTCAATCTTACACTATTACAGCTTTCATCCTCACACACAGAAAAATGGTGTCAGTTCCTCGCAGCTCCTGAGGGTTGTCAGGAATAACACAGAGGTTTCCCGTAAGGACCACCAACTACAAGAAATGGCCCAGAAGTTTCTATAATGTGGATACCCCACACATCTCATTGAGCAACAACGTCTGGTTGCGGAGCAACAAACCCAAGATAACCTTACAGTGTGGAAAAGGGATAAGAAGGATGACCCACGACTGAATTTCATGACTACTTACACTCTGTGTTTGGAAATAGTAGCAGCCACCATCAAGGGAAATTGGAAGATTGTGGCTAAAGACACAAGTCTACCCTTCTATGACCTATCTTCCCCTAGGATGGTCTACAAGAGGTCAAGAAATCTAGGAGATCTACTTTTTCTGATTGACCCAGTGCACTGCTATGAGCACCAATCCTGGTTACCTAATGCAAAACTGGGTTGCTATAGATGTGGTAACTGTGTCACCTGTAACAACATGGTGACTTGCAACAGTTTTCATCATCCTCACACCAACAAGAAATATAATATTAAGCACAGATTGACGTGCACATCAGAATTCATGGTTTACGTGATTATTTGTCCATGTTCCCTATATTATATAGGTAAAATGGTGACCATCTTCAGAGAACAACTGGTGAATCATAAATCTGCCATACGCCAGGCCATTAACAAGGGCAGTTCCGAGCAACCAGTCGCAAGACATTTTTTACAAGCTGGACACTCAGTATCCAAGATAAGACTTATACTTATTGATCATGTGAAAAGGGGGTGTATATTATTGAATATAGATAGGGGGCGCCATATAGAAAATTTTAAAGAATGGGTACGTTACTACGTGCTGGGAAAAAAACCTTAGAAAAAAGTGTGTGTCTATGTGACAAAATATTTGTTATAAATCACAAGAAATGTTTCAATGCTAAAGTGATATTTGCGATATATCTAAAACTAAGAAAATGTATGCGAATAAATGAACAATTGCAAGAAAAAAACAAGTGAAGTTAGTAATAGTAGTGCTTGTATAATCTGGTGATATGATACAATTTAAAAAATAAATGTAAATAATTGAGTGATAAAATACAATGTTTGATAGTTGAAAACTAATGCAAACCCAAAATGTCCATTGGTGAAACAAAAAAGTCTTGTGAAAGTTCAATCAACAAGCGAAATCCGTGTGGCGAGGCTGCTTCTCTTGGTGCTGTCGGTGAATTAGAAATCTAAATGGTGAGAAGAAAAAGAGAGCGCCTCATAGTGCAGATATCTCTAAACAGGTAGAAAATTTTGTATAAACCAAAGAGCAGGTACTCACAAGTGGAGTGGCACTTTTCGTTAAAAAAGTGCATACGAGCAGGCTGACATTCTCAGCAGTCAGCACGCTGACCAAAGCAATATGGTGTCGGTCTGTAGGTGTCTCACGGTCAAAAGACAACTTCCAATTTCCCTCTGTTAGATGCCGTACTTAGCAAGGTGTTTCTTTGTTCCAATTGGGATCGAGACTTCTTAAGCAACAAACAGTGTAAACTGTTAAAAGGCTAAAATTCACGTCTCTTTGCACATAAAAACAAAACTCAGTCCAGGCTGAGTAACTGAGAGAAAGTTTTTTATTTTTGGAGCTGATAACGCGTTTCTCGGCCGTTAGCTCCTGGCCGTTTCATCAGATCAATTACATACATTGTTAACAGGTACATTTAAAAAGGTGTACATATCACCTGATTGGATAAAACAGAACCAATAGGCATATTGGTAACATTGTTGCAAAGAGACGATTTTGTTAGACATTCTTCTAAATGGCTGAGAGGCCAATAAGATACAATTTTTTAAAAGAATAAAGAACAATATAAACTAACTAACTAATTAAGAACACATATCTATATAAAGTATCGAGTGAAAAGTATTGCTAAAAAGCCACATTTAAAATTGTTTAAATAAGTCTGTGACGGAAAAATATTTTTTCGTGATACAAGACAGATTAGTCAATTTGTAAGAGGATTTTTCTCTTTTTTTCTTGGTAAAGGATAAAAAGTCTGCGAGTAACCCAGATTCTTTTTATTCTTGTTTGTTGAAAAAGATGTTGACGCTATCAAAATATATACATGCTAAACGTGTTTGTCAATAATCTGTGAATATTTGGGAAATGTTTAAAGTAAGAATTTTACTATTGCAGGTCGGTTCTTTTCTTTTGTTCTGGTTTTATGAGTGCTGGTTTTTGTGTTATCGTTTGTTGAAGAGTAGGATCGTATAAGACATCTATAGATGACACTTGGCCATTGGATAAACCTATCAATAAAATTGTGGATAATAAAGAAAAAAATGAATTTTTTTAAATAAAATAGTGGGCAAATCTGACCCAAAATGCATTTAACCTAAAAGAAATGGGGTATAATATGGATCTTTCATTGAACCTAGGAGTAGATTGGAACGTAGTGTTTTGTCTTTTAAAAATAAGTTTTGTGAGTACTAGATACAGACAAGGCTTGAATACGCCTGAAAAGAATCTATTCTCTGTGCATTTACATCATAGAAAAAAGTGTGGTCAGTAGGGAACAGATGTTTGTAATGATGTGATGGAGAATGAAAGTCACTAAGACTTCCAATATGTTTATGTGTATAATGTTTATATTTTCAATGATAAAAATATATAATGGACGTCAAAATGCATATGAGACAAGTATACTATCAGTTAAAGGCAGCTAAATCTAAATTGGAGTTGAGGCCTGCTGGATACAAAGTTTTTAGTTTATGTATCCAGAAAGTCTCACGTTGTCTAAGTGAAATCATTCTGTTATAGTCTGTGGAGGGGGAATGAAGTCTATCAGATAAAATTTAAAAATAGAAGGATTGCCACCATGTTTTCGGAGGCAATGTTCAGGTATACTATGTTTGATAGTGGTCTTTTTACAGTTCTTGCAGTTACGCCAATGCCCCCCCCAGCGTGTTCTGGCCTTTCTGGAGGTGCGACCCACGTATTGCACCCCACAAATGCATTCCAGAACATATATAACATAGCTGGAATTACAATTGAAAAATCTGGTTATTTCAAAAGTTTCTCCTGTTGAGAATGATTTAAAAGTTTTCTTGCCTGAAGTGATATGTTTACATGTTTGACATCTCTTCATGCCACATTTATATATTCCCACCTGTTTAAGGAAAGAGTTTGCTTTTTTAAGTTTAGGATTGGAAACTTTATGTTTTACTTTTTTGCTGGGGGCCAATTTGCTTCTTAATGTGGGGGCTCTAGTGTACACAATTCGGGGATGTTCTGATAGTAACGGTTTTAAAATTGGATCTCTACAGACTATGTGCCAGTGTTTATTCAGGATGTGGTAGATTTGTCGATAGTTGTTATTGTATTGGGTTATAAAAAGAGGGTCCAACTGTAAAGTATTGTTAATATTGTTTTTCCCGGATTTCTTCTCTAAGAGAGTGTTTCTGTCTAGTGATCTAGCTTTGTTTAAACAGTTATCTAAAAGTTTTTTAGGATATCCTTTGTCAATGAATCTCTCATATATGATGTTACTCTGTTGATCAAAGGTTTCTGGGTGTGAACAATTTCGTTTTATCCTTTCAAATTGGCTGTAAGGAATATTTGCTAGCCATTTTTTGTGATGATTGCTGGTAAAATTTAGATAGCTGTTACTGTCTACTTGTTTAAAAAATGTTTTTGAGCAAAAGAAACCCTCATTATCCCAACTCAAAGATAGATCTAAGAAATCTATCGATCTTTTGTGTATGACTGATGTGAAATTGAGACCCATTTGGTTCTCGTTGAGAGATGCAACAAAAGCTGTAGCTGATGTTTGATCTCCTCTCCATAGAAAGATAAGATCATCTATATAGCGGCCATAGAACACCAGACTCGCCCCCATTGAGGAATTATAGATGTAATTTTCCTCAAACATGCCCATAAACAGATTGGCAAAACTGGGGGCGAATCTGGTGCCCATGGCCGTTCCCTTGATCTTTAAGAAAAAGGAATCTTGATACATGAAATAGTTGTGATGAAGAATGTATTCAATACATTCCAAAGTTTATTCTTTTTGTGCATTAGGCATGTACTGATCTCTATTGAGAAAGAGTGAAATAGCTTTAAGACCTAAATGGTGTGTGATGTTGGAATATAGAGCTCAAAAACATTTTTTAAACAAGTAGACAGTAACAGCTATCTAAATTTTACCAGCAATCATCACAAAAAATGGCTAGCAAATATTCCTTACAGCCAATTTGAAAGGATAAAACGAAATTGTTCACACCCAGAAACCTTTGATCAACAGAGTAACATCATATATGAGAGATTCATTGACAAAGGATATCCTAAAAAACTTTTAGATAACTGTTTAAACAAAGCTAGATCACTAGACAGAAACACTCTCTTAGAGAAGAAATCCGGGAAAAACAATATTAACAATACTTTACAGTTGGACCCTCTTTTTATAACCCAATACAATAACAACTATCGACAAATCTACCACATCCTGAACAAACACTGGCACATAGTCTGTAGAGATCCAATTTTAAAACCGTTACTATCAGAACATCCCCGAATTGTGTACACTAGAGCCCCCACATTAAGAAGCAAATTGGCCCCCAGCAAAAAAGTAAAACATAAAGTTTCCAATCCTAAACTTAAAAAAGCAAACTCTTTCCTTAAACAGGTGGGAATATATAAATGTGGCATGAAGAGATGTCAAACATGTAAACATATCACTTCAGGCAAGAAAACTTTTAAATCATTCTCAACAGGAGAAACTTTTGAAATAACCAGATTTTTCAATTGTAATTCCAGCTATGTTATATATGTTCTGGAATGCATTTGTGGGGTGCAATACGTGGGTCGCACCTCCAGAAAGGCCAGAACACGCTGGGGGGAGCATTGGCGTAACTGCAAGAACTGTAAAAAGACCACTATCAAACATAGTATACCTGAACATTGCCTCCGAAAACATGGTGGCAATCCTTCTATTTTTAAATTTTATCTGATAGACTTCATTCCCCCCTCCACAGACTATAACAGAATGATTTCACTTAGACAACGTGAGACTTTCTGGATACATAAACTAAAAACTTTGTATCCAGCAGGCCTCAACTCCAATTTAGATTTAGCTGCCTTTAACTGATAGTATACTTGTCTCATATGCATTTTGACGTCCATTATATATTTTTATCATTGAAAATATAAACATTATACACATAAACATATTGGAAGTCTTAGTGACTTTCATTCTCCATCACATCATTACAAACATCTGTTCCCTACTGACCACACTTTTTTCTATGATGTAAATGCACAGAGAATAGATTCTTTTCAGGCGTATTCAAGCCTTGTCTGTATCTAGTACTCACAAAACTTATTTTTAAAAGACAAAACACTACGTTCCAATCTACTCCTAGGTTCAATGAAAGATCCATATTATACCCCATTTCTTTTAGGTTAAATGCATTTTGGGTCAGATTTGCTCACTATTTTATTTAAAAAAAATCATTTTTTTCTTTATTATCCACAATTTTATTGATAGGTTTATCCAATGGCCAAGTGTCATCTATAGATGTCTTATACGATCCTACTCTTCAACAAACGATAACACAAAAACCAGCACTCATAAAACCAGAACAAAAGAAAAGAACCGACCTGCAATAGTAAAATTCTTACTTTAAACATTTCCCAAATATTCACAGACTATTGACAAACACGTTTAGCATGTATATATTTTGATAGCGTCAACATCTTTTTCAACAAACAAGAATAAAAAGAATCTGGGTTACTCGCAGACTTTTTATCCTTTACCAAGAAAAAAAGAGAAAAATCCTCTTACAAATTGACTAATCCGTCACAGACTTATTTAAACAATTTTAAATGTGGCTTTTTAGCAATACTTTTCACTCGATACTTTATATAGATATGTGTTCTTAATTAGTTAGTTAGTTTATATTGTTCTTTATTCTTTTAAAAAATTGTATCTTATTGGCCTCTCAGCCATTTAGAAGAATGTCTAACAAAATCGTCTCTTTGCAACAATGTTACCAATATGCCTATTGGTTCTGTTTTATCCAATCAGGTGATATGTACACCTTTTTAAATGTACCTGTTAACAATGTATGTAATTGATCTGATGAAACGGCCAGGAGCTAACGGCCGAGAAACGCGTTATCAGCTCCAAAAATAAAAAACTTTCTCTCAGTTACTCAGCCTGGACTGAGTTTTGTTTTTATGTGCAAAGAGACGTGAATTTTAGCCTTTTAACAGTTTACACTGTTTGTTGCTTAAGAAGTCTCGATCCCAATTGGAACAAAGAAACACCTTGCTAAGTACGGCATCTAACAGAGGGAAATTGGAAGTTGTCTTTTGACCGTGAGACACCTACAGACCGACACCATATTGCTTTGGTCAGCGTGCTGACTGCTGAGAATGTCAGCCTGCTCGTATGCACTTTTTTAACGAAAAGTGCCACTCCACTTGTGAGTACCTGCTCTTTGGTTTATACAAAATTTTCTACCTGTTTAGAGATATCTGCACTATGAGGCGCTCTCTTTTTCTTCTCACCTTATTGATCATGTGCCTCGGTTGAGACGTGGGGGTGATAGGGCATTGGTCCTATTACGATTAGAAGCCAAATGGATTTTTGACCTTGACACTGTCACTCCCAAGGATCTGAACATGATGATTGATTTTGGCTGCTGGTATAAATGATTGACTTACAGGAATCTCCACCAGTGGACTTAAAAGTTTCTACCTGCTCCCTAGGCATGGATGTCAGTATATGATTGTGTGTGCATTATTTGAAGTATATCAATGATACAATGTGTATAGATTAGTCTCATGGGGCCATTTCTATGGCTATGTGCCCCATATGATTATTATACTGCTCATTTTTTAGCACCACCTATTAGTCTCCAGTTAATATTATGTTTATTTCCTAGCATAGGGAATCAAGGAGGAAGGAGAACAACACACATGTTTGTGGGGCACGAAGTAAGATTTGCTAAATCTTTTCAATCCAAGTAATCATACATCCAAGCACTTCAGCCACTAGAAGAAAACTTTGTTTAAAAGAACTTGATTCTCATTTATTTGGGTCCAAAAGTTTACATGAACAACGTTTCAAACCTAAAATAGGCTCTTAGTCATGTAAACTGATTGCATACAGGTTTGTGCCTTTTATACCCTCACCTGGATAATACAAAGTTCTAGGTAACATTATAGTAACATCTACTGGTAACATATTGGTATTACATCTTTCAACTCCAATATTAACCCTTAATGTACAAAACTCCAAAAGTTAAAAACGTAGGTAAAGTTAAACCATTATATACAAAAAAATATATAACACAACAAATATGTCATTTTACAAAAATAGATTCCAATCAAAGTCTTAAGTTAGACCTTTAGGTATCATAGTGTCCAATTTATTTATCCAATACATCTCCCTTATTTTTAGAAGGTGTTCCCTGTCACCTCCTCTCCTGGGGACAGTCACTTGTTCAATAACCTGAAACTGAAGTTGGCTGATGTTATATCCTCTGGAGAGGAAGTGAGAGGAAACAGGCACTTCTTTATTCTTGTGTCTAATGTTTGACTTATGTTCTGTAAGTCTATCTCTGGCCTCTCCACAGGTCTCGCCAATATAAATAAAACCACATGGACATTTGATTAGATAGATAACAAATGTTGATCTGCAATCAAAAAATCTTGAATTTGTTACCATTGGTTGGATGGTAAAATAATCCTCCTCTGATCATTGATCCACAGTGGCTACAATTCAGGCATGGGTAACAACCAGTTTTGGAACTCCCTATTGTTTTTTGTGTAATTTTCTTATTACTTCCAATATCTGAATATACCAATTGGTCTTTGAGACTTTTGTTTCTCTTAAATGCATAGGCATATTTTAAAGGCTTATATTTGTGGATTGCAGTCCCTAATTATATGTCAGAACTGTACCTTTAAGGAGTCCCCTCCCATCGAGTCTACAAATTCCCAACGCACCTGCAAACAGGTTCTTAGTATTCTGTTAGCTGTCTGAGGTTTATCTGAAGTCTCCCCTGCTGCTAGCAACATAGCTCTTACCAGACCTCTACACTCAGAAACAATTCAGCAACTTTATTTTGTCAGCATTCGCGTTCATAGAGGAGGATCTGCAGCCTTATGATGAACACACAGTTTCTCATGATACACAGGCCGTAAGAACTTTCCACAGACCCTTACTACTGTCTGCTCATTACAGCTCTGATTCTACACAGACTGAAAGACACTGTCACCTCACCTGCCTCCGTAGGCTTCTACAGCAGATACCGCTGACTTTGCTAAGGGATCGGAGACCGGAGCATAGCCACACCCCCCTGTGATGTAACAGGGGTTTCCCAACCAGTAAACGTTACTCTCTCTGTATACAGACGTGGAAGTCTTTCCAGTCAGAGACCGGAGTACCGAACATTGCCTTTCCTCCTGTGAAGTAACAGGGGAATCTACGAGCAAAAGCAGATTGCCCTGATGTCCGGCATCACAAGCGGTGCAGTGCTACGCCCCCTCTGACACTCCCGTTAGCCACAGGAAGCCTTTCCTCAATCACCTAAGTCTTACCGAAACTGCCAGCACTTTATTCGCAAGAGAAGTCACAGTCACATATCCTGAACAATTGCCAAGTTACCGGACTGATTCCAACTCTCTTGCTAATCAAAAATAACATTACCCAGTATTGCCTATAGCTGTGCTGTTCCGCAATCCTAAAATCTGTTACCATTAACTCACAATTGTTCCTCCTATGCTACTCACATATAGTAGCTACTTTGCAACATTGTGATACATACAACTTATAACAAGGTTATACATATTTAATTACTACCTAGTTCTGCAGCTGTGATTCTAACCACAGTCCAACAAATAGGGAGATTTGAAGAAAAGCATAAGGTTAACAAAAACCTTGACGTAACATAACATAATACTTAGCCACAATGGATCCAGCAGAATTGCCCCAGTTCGTATACAACCTTTCCCAGAAGTAGGACCAACTAGCTCAGGGACTTAGGGAGTTACAGGTAGAAAACCAAACCTTACGAGGAATAATTAAAAACTCTTTAGCGCAAAAGGGCACTCAAACAGACTCCTCACCTGAGCCCCAAGTCTGGTTACCTGATACTTTTTCAGGCAACAGGAAGACATACCGGCAATTTAAAAATGCCTGTAACCTCCTGTTTAACCTAAAATCAAAAACTTACAATTCCGATAGAATAAGGGTTCTAACATTTATCTCTTTTCTAAGAGGTGAACCCCGGGTATGGGCGGACACTTGCTATGAGAACAATGATCCAATATTATCTTCTTTGCACAACAGCCATCACACAATAAACCTACAGAAGAGGCCATGGATTTGGGAATCATTAGAGGGCCTTTATCAACACAAGAGAGGTCCCATAGAAGGAACCTACAATAATGCATGTATTGTGCTAACCCATGCTATAGTGAAGGAGTGCCCCTTGCTACTCAAGACAAGAAAACGTAAGTGTAATTTTTATACCTCTCTACCCACTGTTAACGAAAGACCCACTTACTGTCGTATCCCTTTACTCCTACAGTGGGACCAAAAGAGACTGAGCACTGAGGCAATTCTCGACTCCGGAGCTTTCGAGAACTATATTGATAAATATCTTGTTGTAAATAATAAAATTCCATTGGTGTGTAAGCAGATACCCGTCTACATTCGTGTTATTGATTGCTCACCCATTAAGACAGGTCCAATTACACACCAAACAATACTACTTCAGATCCAGACCTCATGGCCACACAGAGACTCTCTCTCTAGACGTAATACCTTCCCCACTTTTCCCTGTATTACTAGGTTTAAGTTAGCTACAACAACATCAACCAATGATCCACTGGAAGGATCTACAAGTGGAAATAAACTCATCATATTGTCAGAAATCCTGCTACCCACAACGAGATTTTCTCCTACAAGTGGCAGAACCTCACTTAACCCAACCGATGGAATACTCGGATTACACTGATGTGTTTAGCAAAAAACAAGCCGGAGCTTTTCCCCTACACAGACAGTATGACTGTCCTATAGAACTACAACCAGGAGCGACTATACCTTATGGACATCTTTATCCTCTAAGCCAACCGGAATTGGATCACTTGAAGAACTATTTGGATGAAAACTTGAAGAAAGGCTTCATAAAACCCTCCACCTCACCAGCTGGCACAGGAATATTCTTCATTAAAAATAAGTATTCCTCACTTAGACCACTTATCGACTACCGTGAATTAAACAAGAAGACTATTAAGAACCGCTACCCGTTGCCGTTGATCCCTGAACTCATTGAAAGATTGTACCAAGCTAAGATTTACACCAAACTCGACTTACGTGGTGCCTACAACTTGGTGCAAATCAGAAAGGGGGATGAGTGGCTAACCGCTTTCAGAACGAGATATGGACTTTTTGAATATTTGGCTATTCCATTCGGCTTTGCAATGCCCCAGCCACGTTTCAACACTTCATCAATGATATTTTCAGAGAACTATTGGACATATGCATGGTTATTTACCTCAATGATATTCTCATATACTCCAATAATCTACAGGATCATATAAAACATGTTAGGTTAGTTCTGGCTAGACTTAGAGAACATCAACTCTGTGCAAAACCTGAAAAATGTCTGTTCCATACCAAGGAACTCTCAAACTCTCATTCCTTGGCTACTATATAAGTCCAAACGGTATAAAGATGAAAGACACAAAAGTACAGACCGTACAGGATTGGCGTCAACCCAAGAATAAGAAGGAATTGCAAAGATTCCTTGGGTTTGCAAACTACTATAGGAAGTTTATTAGGAACTTCTCCCAAATTGCCAGACCTCTAACATGCCTTACAGGATCTACAACCCCTTTCACTTGGAATACAGATGCTAAGGAAGCTTTTGATGATCTCAAAAGAAGATTCACTACTGCTCCTATTCTACGTTTCCCTGAACCCACACAACAATATATTCTAGAAGTCGACTCATCAGATTATGGCATCGGCGCAGTACTTTCCCAACGCCAAACACCATCAACTCCCATTCACCACATCGCCTATTTCTCAAAAGTCATGACTTCTGCAGAGACAAATTATCCCATCAGGGAAAAAGAATTACTTGCAATAAAATGCTCACTAGAACATTGGAGACATCTCCTAGAAGGTACAGAGTTGCCCATAATAATATCTACTAATCACAAAAATCTGGAGTATCTACAAAGCAATAAGACTCTCTCCTCACGACAGGTTCGTTGAAGCCTATATTTCACCAGATTCAATTTCAACAGAGGGAGAGAGAGAGAGACAGAGGGGAGAGAGAGACAGAAGGGAGAGAGAGAGAGAGAGAGAGAGAGAGAGAGAGAGAGGGGGGAGAGAGAAAGACAGGGGAGAGAGAGAGACAGGGGAGAGAGAGAGGGACAGAGGGGAGAGAGAGAGACAGAGGGGAGAGAGAGAGAGAGAGAGAGAGAGACAGAGGGGAGAGTGAGAGAGACAGAGGGGGAGAGAGAGAGAGACACAGAGGGGAGAGAGAGAGAGAGAGAGAGAGAGACACAGAGGGGAGAGAGAGACAGAGGGGAGAGAGACAGAGGGAGAGAGAGAGAGAGAGAGAGAGAGAGAGAGGAGAGAGAGAGAGAGAGAGAGAGAGACAGAGGGGAGAGAGTGACAGAGAGACAGAGGGGAGAGAGAGAGATAGAGGGGAGAGAGAGAGAGAGAGAGAGACAGAGGGGAGAGTGAGAGAGACAGAGGGGAGAGAGAGAGACAGAGGGGAGAGAGAGAGAGAGAGAGAGACAGAGGGGAGAGTGAGAGAGACAGAGGGGAGATAGAGAGAGACACAGAGGGGAGAGAGAGAGAGACACAGAGGGGAGAGAGAGACAGAGGGGAGAGAGAGAGAGAACAGAGGGAGAGAGAGAGAGAGAGAGAGAGAGAGAGAGAGAGAGGAGAGAGAGAGAGACAGAGGGGAGAGAGAGAGAGAGAGAGAGACAGAGGGGAGAGAGAGAGACAGAGGGGAGAGAGAGAGAGAGAGAGAGAGAGACAGAGGGGAGAGTGAGAGAGACAGAGGGGAGAGAGAGAGAGAGAGACAGAGGGGAGAGAGAGAGAGACACAGAGGGGAGAGAGAGACAGAGGGGAGAGAGAGAGAGACAGAGGGAGAGAGAGAGAGAGAGACAGAGGGGAGAGAGTGACAGAGAGACAGAGGGGAGAGAGAGAGAGATAGAGGGGAGAGAGAGAGACAGAGGGGTGAGAGAGAGAGAGAGAGAGAGAGAGAGAGAGAGAGAGAGAGAGAGGGGGGGGAGAGAGAGAGAGAGAGAGAGAGAGGAGAGAGAGAGACAGAGGGGAGAGAGTGACAGAGAGACAGAGGGGAGAGAGAGAGACAGAGGGGAGAGATACAGAGGGGAGAGAGAGAAACACAGAGGGAGAGACAGACATAGAAGGGAGAGATAGAGAGAGAGAGAGAGAGAGAGACAGAGGGGGAGAGAGAGAGACACAGAGAGGAGAGAGAGAGAGACAGAGGGGATAGAGAGAGAGACAGGGGATAGAGAGAGACAGGAGAGAGAGAGAGACAGGGGGGAGAGAAAGAGACAGAGGGGAGAGAGAGACAGAGGGGAGAGAGAGAGACAGACGGGAGAGTGAGAGAGACAGAGGGGAGAGAGAGAGACAGAGGGGAGAGAGAGAGATAGAGAGAGAGAGAGAGAGAGAGAGAGAGAGACAGAGGGGAGAGAGACAGAGGGAGAGAGAGAGATAGAGAGAGACAGAGGGGAGAGAGAGAGACAGAGGGGAGAGAGCGACAGAGGGGAAAGAGAGACAGACAGATGGGAATGAGACAGAAGGGGGAGAGAAGGAAACAGAGGGAGGAGAGAGACACATAAGTGGGGAGAGAGAGAGGGACCAGTTAAAGGGGGAGACACCACTGAATTTTTAAGTAATATTTTAAGTGACTATCAAATACTAATAGTATACAATCTATTTTAAATATCTGAAACAGAACAGCACATATGAATGGGAGCATTAATAAATAATTATTTGTTGTCTACATCAGGGTTGTCCAACATACACCTAAGGAATCCCTGGTTTAAATGAAATACTATAGCTACAGGAGCCATGGAGAATATTGGCTATAATTCATTCTAAACTGCTTGGTTTCATTTTACATTACCATGCTGTTGGTCTAGCTTACTCTTGTCAAATAACAACTCATCCATACAAACAGCATAATAGTAAGATAATGTTGTGAGAAAACACAGTTGCAGAGCTACAGAGAGTTCATAAGTCAGTAAGAGAGTGATGAGACTATAAACTAGTGTGGAGTACAGAGGCAAGCTGCTAAGGTAGTGGGTGTAAAGTTTGGAGTAAACAAAATACAAAAACGATTCTTAAACTGCTGTAAAAGAGTAAAAAACAAAAAACACTAAACCACATTCATTAAATTATCATTTTCACTAACAGAATCCCTTTCAGCAAAATCTAAGGTTGCAGCACTTACTTCAATAAAAAGTGTCTAAAACACTGCTCACTGCATCTCTTCCTGCTCTGTAAGGAAGTGACAGTGGCACATTCCACTGCACTTGGAGGGGAAGTACAGAACTCTCTTTTTCACTGGAGCAAAGTTGGCAGCTGCACAGGGCAGCAACAAAATAAATTAAAGTAGTTTTTTTCCAAATTAAAGTATTTTTTTTCCGTTTTTGTTTTGTTTTATTTTATTTAACATCCAGCCCCAACCCTAAATTCCCCTGACTGATGCCTCTCACTGGATTGGGTCAGCCCCAAAGAGGCCTGCCTCAAATAAGCACTTATGGGCCATGCAATGATCTTAACCACTTTCATCCAGTAGGTGGTGCAGCATGTTGTGTAATGGAGGGCAGCAACCGGCAGACCTGCTTGTGCTTCTCCATTCACATGTAGCTGTGAAAAAAAAATGCTAAAAAAAATTGCAATTTTTTTTTTATTTTTTTTTTAAAGCCAATAAAAAAATATATATTTTTGCCCATATGAGAGGTGAAGCCCTGCCTCACCTGCCTCTAGTGACTGCACATCACTGTACCACTTGTGTGAGGTATAAAAGCTACATACATCAAGAGAGAATAATATGCATTTATTACCAATATGACCCAGTTCTTTAATCTTTGCTAGAAAATCATTAGTGTCTCTTAAATAGGAAGTAGTTTTTACCACCAAAGGTTGTAATACTTTGTCTAAAAAGATAGCAATCTGTGCAAAAATAGACCCCATGCCTGTCACTTTGGGGCGTCTTGAAGGCTTATTGGGATTTTTATGTATTTCATGAAGTACATAAATTACCGCTCTAATTGGATGTTTTACTAGTAATGCATTTTTAAAATTTTCCGTAATGATACCCATTTTAACAGCTCTGGTAACAACAGATTCAATCTCCTTATTAATTTGAATAGTTGGATCTCCTAATAGTTCTTGATATATTTGTCAGCCAACTGTTTTTTTAATTTCATCAATGTAATCTTTTTTATTTTGCACAACTACCGCCCCGCCCTTATCCGCTTCCTTTATAATGATGTTCTTATTATTTTTCAAGGAGTTTATTACTAATTGGGCTTTCTTATTTTTTGTCACAAGATGTCTCTTTTTCTCATTTTTAAAAGATTGTCAATTTCCTTCTGCACTAAATTCATGTATGCTGCTACACTGTGAGGCCTACTTATCAAGCCTTCAACTGTGCTGCATTCGACGGCACCAATACGCTCGCCTGACATCGCCTAACATTGTGGCCGTGACCTGAATGCGCTTTCCATATTTATATAAAAAGCTGTCAAAAAGCCGCGCACCAAATACGGAGCAACGAGCAGCGGACTGTTGTTAACTAACAGTCATCGATCTCGCTGCTATTCGGCTTTTTTACAGCTTTAATTGTATACTGTCACTAAACATCGCCACTATCCTAAAATGTTTAACCTCTATCCCACCACTCCCGGACCCCACCGCAACTAAATAAAGTTATTAACCCCTATCCCGCCGCTCCCCAAGCCCAATGCAACTCTAATAAAGTTATTAACCCCTATCCCGCCGCTCCCGGACCCCGCCGCAACAAACTAAAGGTATTAACCCCTAAACCTCTGCCTCCCATATCACTACCACTTACTAAACCTATTAAGCCCTAAACCGCCAGCCCCCCATATCGCCATAAACTAAATTAAACTATTAACCCCTAAACCTAAGAACCCGCTAACTTTATATTAAATATTAACTCATCCCTATCTTATATTTAATTTAAACTTACCTTTAGATTTAAATTAAACTATATTAAACTATTAATTAACCTACCCTAACTGTTATACTAAAATGACATTAAACTATGTTAAACTAATAATTAATCTACCTTAACTGTTATACTAAAATTACATTAAAGTACATATTAAATTAACTATATTTTATATTTAAACACCTAGCCCTACTCAAATAATTTAAATCTACAATAAAAAATTACAAAGTTACAAAAAACTAACAACTAAGTTACAAAAAATAACAAACACTAAGTTACAAAAAAAAAATAAACACTAAGTTACACAAAATACAAAAGAAATTATCAAATATTTAAACTAATTACACCTAAGAGCCCTATGAAAATAAAAAATAAAAAATCTCTGCAATCTCTTGCCTAACTAAAAAAACCTAAGCTCCCCATTGCCCTGAAAAAGGCATTTGGGTGGGCATTGCCCTTAAAAGGGCATTTAGCTCTATTGCTGCCCAAACCCTAATCTAAAACTAAAAACCACCCAATAAACCCTTAAAAAAAACCTAACACTAACCCCTGAAGATCCACATACAGTTTTGAAGATCTGACATCCATCCTCAAAGAAGCCGGGAGAAGTCCTTATTGAAGCCAGCAGAAGTCTTCATCCAAGCGGCCGAAGTCTTCATCCAAGCCCGCAGAAGTCTTCACCCAGACGGCATCTTCTATCTTCATCCATACGGCGCGTTGTCCAAGCTGAGTCACGTGATTTAGCAAAGTGTACCTTTAATTTCAATTTCCTAAAAAATGTCTGCAAATCCTGTTCAATTTTAAAAAAAATCACAATAATCACTAAAACAAAATGATAAACCCTTATTTAATATATCCATTTAATCTTTACTTAAATCGTGCTCTGAAATATTGTGAACTAAATTTAATTCTTTATGGTGCATATTAAAGTGAATATTACATTCAATCCCAGTATTGCTGCTATTTGCATCAACATCAATCACATTTAAACCATTAGCTATATGCATGACTTTAACAACATCAGAGCTAACATTATTGATATCAGAAAGCATCATAGTCCCTTTATTTAGTAAGGTGTCCTCTGTTTCCACAATCTTATTGCCAAATAGATTGTCAGTACAGTTCCCAATATCCAGAGATCTTTTATATGGTTTCTGCAAAGTGTCCATTTCTAGGGTCCTGCCTGCTGCACTGGTATCGTTATGTATTCTCAATTGGTATGTCTCCTTAGTGTTGCTGTTATAACCACTATGTATTTCCACCCCCTTGTCATATTTATCCGTTTTCATCTGTATAGACATTTGTGTCTGTGGGGCCTTTGTGTTAAATACTGGGGATTTCACATACCTGTATTTTGTTGTAGGAGAATCACAGTCCTGTGCAGCTGGCTTACCCGCTCCTGTTTCAAATGGTAATAGCGGCGTTGATTCCCCCTCGATCTGCGAGTTCTCATACGGAGCTTGATAAATCGGCCCCTAAGAATATGAACCATAGATTCCATAGTAATACAAGAAGTTAAGCATGGAATAGACCTGGGACAAATATAAGAAATCAGGATAATAGGTTTTTTAATGGCCCAATTAGGAAGACAACTATTAACCAATAATAGAGAAATAGAGATAGATTCCATAGCCTGGTAGGAAAGAATAGAACATATTCAGATGGTTACACAGTACAACAAGGAGACACGAAAAGAGGACAACACACTGGAATGAATCATCATCATTTAGGGAGATCCAGGGAAACATACAAAGGAGACAATGCCGAGAGGGGACCAAATATGGGGGACATAAATACCCCAAGGTTGGAACCCCAGTGGAGATCAAGATGTAAAAAAAAAAAAAAAACAGAGAGAATGTAGAGGAGGCAGAAGACTTAGAAAGAAAGAGACAATGTAAAAACAAAAATCTTTAATCTCTCTAAAAAAACCATTAACTGACAGGGATCTGGAGACTTTGGAGAAAGGGTTGTCATTTGCTCCCACCAAGGGTCCAAATTCCTTTCAGTTGTTCATAGGCATCAATAAGTTTACTCGGAAACTAACCCTTAAAAGTCATTTTGAAAAATCCTCCAAAGGTGAGAAAGAGGAGAATGAGGATGTCATTAGGGAATTTATTATTTATGTGTATATATATTTTTTGATGCATATATAGATATCCATTACACATTAATATTTTGATGGGTATATTTATAATTGTCCCTTTACCCTATTGTATGCATTAGTTAAGAATTTGTGGATACTCCTTGTATGCGCCTATTTTTTTCTTTTCTCACAATTGTTTCTTCTTATAGAAAGGGTGATTACTTTGACGGGGCCACTTGAATCAGACCTTTTTAGATTTGGACAGAAGCAGGGTGACCAGTGTATCTGAAGGTTTTTTTACTACAGCGCTGGTCCTTCGTTTTTTTACACACAATATATAAATATATATATATATATATATATATATAATTTTATATTACTATCTTAAAGTGTTTAATGTCCCTTTAACATGCATTGGACAAGAAACCTCAATGTTAAATTTCGCCATGTGATGCACCATCACAAGTGTCGATTGGAGGCAGTCAGGATCACTACTTTTAACATGTCCACCTGCAATGATCATACAGTTTGCCCAATGTCACATATTATATCTACTGTGAATACACAAACCCAAATGTGTGTATCTACGGTCTTTACTAATTTTTAAACTATTTTTCTTTCTTTTGTGCTCTAGATATTATGCTCTGCATTGCAAAACATTTGCAAACAAAATAAATGTTTTAAGGGCATTAAAAAAAAACTGTAATTTTATTAGAAATATCTATTGTGCTGCAGGCAGAGGACACACACCTTAGAAATCATCTTGAATGTTGTTTATCAATTGTTGACTTGTTTGAACAAGCACCTGCACACATCACCCAATAACTGAGCAGCACAAAGGAGCGTCAGCATTCTGCATTCCATGGAATACACATACCAGCCTCTCTGAGGCAAACACTACAGTTTTTATTTATGTGAAATACAAGATTAAGATTTCTGTGACAAGTCAGCAAGGGTAACAAGTCAGCAAGGGTGACAAGTCAGCAAGGGTAACAAGTCATCAAGGGTAACAAGTCAGCAAGGGTGACAAGTCAGCAAGGGTGACAAGTCAGCAAAGGTGACAAGTCAGCAAGGGTAACAAGGCAGCAAAGGTGACAAGTCAGCAAAGGTGACAAGTCAGCAAGGGTAACAAGTCAGCAAAGGTGACAAGTCAGCAAGGGTAACAAGTCAGCAAGGGTAATATGTCAGCAAGGGTAACAAGTCAGCAAGGGTAACAAGTTAGCAAGGGTAACAAGTCAGCAAGGGTGACAAGTCAGCAAGGGTCGACCTAAACTGAATGAATAAGATTTTTGTAGCATTCTTTTAAACTACTTTTTAAAGGACCATTACATACAGTAGGAGTGCATTATTAACAAATGCATATATAAAATGCAATGTCAGAATGTAAAATAAGCAGTAGACTTTTTTTCTGACAAATGTTTTCTTTTCCCTATGTGTCAGCCCCATGTGACAGCCATCAGCCAATCATAGACAATTATATGTGCACATGTTCAGTAGAAGCTGTTGCCTCACAAAGTGTGCATATAAAAGAATGTGCAAAATTTGATAATGGAAGAAATTGAAAGTTCTCTTTTGCTGAATCATGAAAGTTTCATATTTACTTTAGTGTTCCTTTAAGTATATTGGCAAAAACAAGTAAATTTTTTGTATTTTGTTTTTAAAGTGCAGCAGACTATAGCTTTAAATACCCATATGCGATTGCATATGCGTGCATCTCTTACTCAAGTTTAATAGCCCTGTGTGATTGGACGGTTAGTTCTGCTAATCATATATCAAATTAACTGCCTTTTTACCTGACCAGTATGGAAAAGAATATTTTGCTCAGAAAAGTGTTAAAAAAGGTAATTCTTTAAACTTGTTACATTATCATTTTTTTGCCATTTCTTCATGCTCAGATTTACAAAGTTTTTGGTTTCCGGTTTAGTTTCTGCTCATTGATTGATATGAATGAATCCACAATAGTGGGCTCGTTTTCATTGAGCCGCAGATATTGTAGCCATAAGCTATCGAAGTTACAGACAGCTAAAAGTAGTTTATAGCTCCATTTTAGTACCAGGTTTGCATTAAAATATTTTGAGCATTGAGTGCAGTAGCTCTTTTTGTTTAGGTATAAGTTAACATTGTGTTAGCGCTTACATCCAACATCGGATTTCTTAATAATCAAAGCCTAGATTACGAGTTTTGCGGTAAGGTGAAAAAGCAGCGTTAACAGGTCCTAACGCTACTTTTTTATGCCCGCTGCTATTATGAGTCTTGCAGGTTTAGGGGCACTGCACACTTTTTTGGCCTTACCGCAAACCAACTTACGCAAATTGTTTATAGTCTTTTTTCTATGGGACTTCCATAGCGCTGGTATTACGAGTTTGTCCTGGGAGGCCAAAAAGTGAGCAGTACAGCCTATCCCGCAAGATTCCTAATGCATTTTAAAGCCAGTAGTTATGAGTTTTACACTACAAATCTGTAGTATAAAACTCATAACTAAAGTGATAAAAAGTACACTAACACCCATAAACTACCTATCAACCCCTAAACCGAGGCCCTCCCGCATCGCAAACACTAAAATTAAAATATTATCCCCTAATCTGCCGCTCAAGACATCGCCGCCACTAGAAAAAACATATTAACCCCTAAACTGCCGCACTCCCGCTTCACAAACACTAGTTAAATATTATTAACCCCTAATCTGCTGTCCCTAACATCGCCGCAACCTACATTACATTTATTAACCCCTAATCTGCCGTCCCCAACATCGCCGCCGCCACTATTCTAAATTTATTAACCCCTAAACCTAAGTCTAACCCTAACCCCCCTAACTTAAATATAATTTAAATAAATCTAAATAAAATTACTATCATTAACTAAATTATTCCTATTTGAAACTAAATACTTTCCTGTAAAATAAACCCTAAGCTAGCTACAATATAACTAATAGTTACATTGTATCTAGCTTAGGGTTTATTTTTATTTTACAGGCAAGTTTGTATTTATTTTAACTAGGTAGAATAGTAACTAAATAGTTATTAACTATTTAATAACTACCTAGCTAAAATAAATGCAAATTGACCTGTAAAATAAAACCTAACCAAAGTTACACTAACACCTAACACTACACTACAAATAAATAAATTACCTAAATTAAATACAATTAAATAAATCAAAAACAGTTAGCTAAATTACAAAAAAACCCACTAAATTACAGAAAATAAAAAACAAATTACAAGATCTTTAAACTAATTACACCTAATTTAATAGCCCTATCAAAATAAAAAAGCCCACCCAAAATAAAAAACCCATAGCCTAACCTAAACTACCAATAGCCCTTAAAAGGGCCTTTTGTGGGGCATTGCCCCCAAGAAATCAGCTCTTTAACCTGTAAAAAAAAATACACACAACCCCCCCAACAGTAAAACCCACCACACAACAAGCCACCAAATAAAAAAAAACATTTAAAGTGGTATTTAGTTCCTCTTTTTATATATATAAAACTGTGTGTTTGCTTGTTGTATTATATTGTATCTATACTTAGAAGTTAAGATTTGTATTCTTTACACTTTTTGAGAAATATAGCATCGATCTTGGTCCAGTAAATCTTTCACTTTTTCCTTAAGAGGGGCATGTATGAAGGCTGACTTATCAATTGGCTGAAAGTTGAAAATGGTCATCCAATCACCGTGTATCAAGAGGTGTGTCTTCAATCCATTAACCGTTTGCCCTGAAGATACCCCTATGACGTTGTAGTCACATGCTGGGTGAAACGTGTGTCGGCAGTGATGTACTCAGAGCGGGCTGCTCTGGCCTAGACCCAACGGATGGAAACAGTGTTGCAAAATTTACAGCAGCTAAGGAGGATTTCAAACTGGCAATACGCTAACCTCAAAGGCTGTGTTTGTCTAAGAAGACTATTCTTTTGGAGCTGTGAATTGGTTTCATGGAGGGGTAAAAAAAGCCTCTTGAATGTCTGTGTAACGGCATACTAACTCTGCCTAAAGTCTCTATGTACGGACTGTGATTGTCCTATGGTAACACCTACTTGGAGGATAAAAGTTTCATTTTAAACTGACTTACTCAGCACATTAGTTATATCAGAAGTCCTTATATTATACAGGACATTCTACAGCACCATACACTATATCCAATTGGAGTACTATGCTTTTTTGTATAAATTGTACTAACTAGCAACATTGTTTTTAACATGGTAATATTTAGATTCTCTTTGGGGACTGCACATAGATCCTACTATACATTTATATTTTCATGGCACCATACACTATTCCAATATAGTGGTGTCCTCTGAAATAGGTGTTGTACAGAACCCCATAGTCTATTTTACCACAATTGAGCATTGCCTTACCAATGTACATTTGATTTGTGTGCATGTATTCCTACTTTATTTGCAATATATTTGCCTGTGGTTACTCTTTATCATAGGAGTAGCATTATTTACAAACATAGATCCTCACGGATCACTATGATGGCCGATTTGTGCATATATGCATAGCCATCCTCTAGTGGAGGTGTTGTTTTGTTAAGGTATTACGGGTATTAGCAATTGCTTGTTCACTTTACCTTTGATGTTTAGGTTTACAAAGCATAAACGACTGAGTATTTTTTGGTTCATTTGTCTTGACAAACTCTATGTAGATATCCTGCCTATATTGTATATGCACAACCTAAAAAGCACTGTGATAAACAATTTCCTTGATATGGTTCATTGAGCCACTTATAATAAAAATGAAGTGCTGAAATCCCTGTCTTGTGTGTAGTCGCTTATTCAGTTTCTACCTTCTCTCTATAACTTAGGTTTATACCCAAATAAAACCCTAACTAAAAAAACCTAAGCTCCCCATTGCCCTGGAAAGGGCATTTGGATGGGCATTGCCCTTAAAAGGGCATTTAGCTCTATTTCAGCCAAAAGCCCTAACCTAAAAATAAAACCCACCCAATACACCCTTAAAAAATCCTAACACTAACCCCCGAAGATTCACTTACCGGGAGAAGTCTTCATCCAAGCGGCAAGATGTCCTCAACGAAGCCGGCAGAAGTGGTCCTCCAGACGGGCAGAAGTGGTCCTCCAGACGGGCAGAAGTCTTCATTCAGAGGGCATCTTCTATCTTCATCATTCTGACGCGGAGCGGCTCCATCTTAAAGACATCCGGCGTGGAGCATCCTCTTCCAACGATGACTACCCGACAAATGAAGGTACCTTTAAGTGATGTCATCCAAGGTGGTATCGCTTAGATTCCAATTGGCTGATAGAATTCTATCAGCCAATCGGAATTAAGGTTGACAAAATCCTATTGGCTGATGCAATCAGTCAATAAGATTGTGCTTGCATTCTATTGGCTGATTGGAACAGACAATAGAATGCAAGCTCAATCCTACTGGCTGATTGGATCAGCCAATAGGATTTTTTTAACCTTAATGCTGATTGGCTAATAGAATTCTATCAGCCAATCAGAATCTAAGGGACACCATCTTGGATGACGTCACTTAAAGTTACTCGTCGTGTAGTCGTCGTTGGAAGAAGATGCTCCGCGCTGGATGTCTTGAAGATGGAGCCGCTCCGTGTCGGAAGGATGAAGATAGAAAATGCCATCTGGATGAAGACTGCCCGTCTGGAGGACCACTTCTGCCCATCTGGAGGACCATTTCTGCCGGCTTCGTTGAGGACATCTTGCCGCTTGGATGAAGACTTCTCCCGGTAAGTGAATCTTCGGGGGTTAGTGTTAGGATTTTTTAAGGGTGTATTGGGTGGGTTTTATTTTTAGGTTAGGGCTTTGGGCTGCAATAGAGCTAAATGCCCTTTAAAGGGCAATGCCCATCCAAATGCCCTTTTCAGGGCAATGGGGAGCTTAGGTTTTTTTAGTTAGGGTTTTATTCGGGGGGTTGGTTGTGTGGGTGGTGGGTTTTACTGTTGGGGGTTTGTGTGTATTTTTTTATAGGTAAAAGAGCTGATTTTAAGGGCTATTGGTAGTTTAGGTTAGGCTAGGTTTTTTTATTTTGGGTGGGCTTTTTATTTTGATAGGGCTATTAGATTAGGTGTAATTAGTTTAAAGATCTTGTAATTTGTTTTTGTTTTTCTGTAATTTAGTGTTTGTTTGTTTTTGTAATTTAGCTAATTGTATTTGATTTATTTAATTGTATTTAATTTAGGTAATTTATTTAATTGTAGTGTAGTGTTAGGTGTTAGTGTAACTTAGGTTAGGTTTTATTTTACAGGGCAATTTGTATTTATTTTAGCTAGATAGTTATTAAATAGTTAATAACTATTTAGTAACTATTCTACCTAGTTAAAATAAATACAAACTTGTCTGTAAAATAAAAATAAACCCTAAGCTAGCTACAATGTAACTATTAGTTATATTGTAGCTATCTTAGGGTTTATTTTACAGGTAAGTATTAAGTTTTAAAAAGGAATATTTTAGTTAATGATAGTAATTTTATTTAGATTTATTTAAATTATATTTAAGTTAGGGGGGTTAGGGTTAGACTTAGGTTTAACGGTTAATAAATTTAGAATAGTGGTGGCAACGTTGGGGCGGCAGATTAGGTGTTAATAAACGTAATTAGGTTGCAGCGACATTGGGGGAGGGAGATTAGGGGTTAATAAATATAATGTAGGTGTCAGCGATGTTGGGGACAGCAGATTAGGGGTTAATAAGTATAATGTAGGTGGCGCGATGTCCGGAGCAGCAGATTAGGGGTTAATAAATATAATATAGGTGTCAGCGATGTCGGGGCGGCAGATTAGGGGTTAATAAGTGTAAGATTAGGGGTGTTTAGACTCGGGGTTCATGTTAGGGTGTTAGGTGTAAACCTAAATTTTGTTTCCAATAGGTTGATATCTAGCAGCGCCACAATAAATACCATACAAGCTGTACCAAATATAGGCGGAATCTCCCAACCAGATTCCGAGGGTGCAGTAGAAAATAGAATGCCAAGGTACAGCGCTACACTGCCCCTATTTGGGGGTTGTGTGGCTAAAGATGGTGTCCACGACCAAAATGGTAAAAGTTAAAATCTAAAAATCTAAAACTATAAAAATATGTTAATGTATATAAAAGATCGTAGATGGTAGAGTTCAAAGAAATAAAATATGTAGTAAAAATAACAATTATTTAATTCAAAATACAATATAAAAACAATACAGGCAAGTAAAACTCATGTACACCCTATATAAAGAGTTGCACAACAATCTATGCTATTTCTTTAGTAGATGGTAAATACCCAATCCGATAAATCCTAAATGACTGTCCTATTATATGTCCAGGTTAAATTACTAGGTAAGAGTTAAAGGTGTCCAAGTGCAAAAGTTAGATTCCAATCATACATAAGGGTAAGTGTCCATAAAAGCAGTTGTCCAGAAGGGCCTATTTCATCCAAAAAGTATAAATGTCCTGAAAAAAGTAGGTGGTTAACCAAATGCTCCAATAGTGTCTTAAAAATCCAATAATTTGTGAAAAGGAAAAATTTATGTGAAACTGTGGATTTTAAAACGAAAAACTAAAAAGTCATCCAATAAATCATCCAAAAAATATCCAAAATTTATCCAAAAATAAAAATTAAAAATTATGGTGTAAGGAAAAATATATGATGATGTGAAAAAATGATGATGCTATTTAAAGGTGTACACCTAAAAAAGCCCTAAAACTGTGTCAAAAAAGATAAAATCCCTATGTGAAAAATAGTCCTTAGTGAAAAAATAGTGAATCCTTTGTGTTATAAATGATTGTATGAAGCCTTGGATTATCTAATTATACTGTTCAGAAGTGGAATAGCTGTTAGTGGTATAGGTATTGATGAAATAATATTCCTCTTCTCAAAGGTTGTATCAGTGTTTAGGAAATCCTCTTGTACCTATAAAAGTGTACAAAGAAAAGACATAGTGCAATAAAGTCACCTTAAAAGTAGCAATAAAAGTATTCTACTCACCAGATATAGTCTGAGCTGCAATACCAGTATATAGCCAACGCGTTTCGGTCCCCAAGGACCTTTCTCAAGACTGGTAGCAGCTTTGGGGCTTCTATACCTTAAGTGTATTTGGGTAGCCAATGAGGTAATTCTGTTTTTTGCGCTCGAATTTTGCGCCCAAAATTTTGCGGCAAAATTTTTTTTTGGTGCCGAAATAACTCCACATTTTCAAAATATATCATATTGATTACCCCATCTAAGTGTGCCTTAGTTTTGGTGTGTTATGTATCTTTTTAGTTATTCTTTTAATTATTCTTTTAAAAGGTTTGGTATCCCACTCCTTATCGTCGACTTACCGGATGTTGACACCTGATGTTGTGCCAACCGGAAGTGACGCTAAACGAGTATGTGTTTCCTGTCTGGCATCGTGTTTGCTTAGCGGTTAAGAGCAAATCTCTTGCACGTGCCAGCTGGCTTCAGGTGATAGTTTAAAGGCGGAAGTGAGGACAAAATCGATGTGTCCAAAACCACGCAAAATATGCATTCGGCAATCAGTATAACAATGATATCTGAAAATGTGGGTATTAAATAAGAAGGGTTATAAAAACATACTTAGTTACTTGTAATATTTTAGTGGTATTTCTAGCTCAGATATCTGGTAAGTTTGGAAAAATGGATATAAGATATACATATATCTGTAACAGTTATATATATGCGTAAGCATACTAAATTTTAGGATGAGGATAATACATGAAGTATATTAAAAATATATTAGAAATATTAAAAGAATAACTAAAAGATACATAACACACCAAAACTAAGGCACACTTAGATGGGGTAATCAGTATGATATATTTTGAAAATGTGGAGTTATTTCGGCACCAAAAAAAAATATTTTGCCGCAAAATTTTGGGCGCGAAATTTGAGCGCAAAAAACAGAATTACCTCATTGGCTACCCAAATACACTTAAGGTGTAGAAGCCCCAAAGCTGCTACCAGTCTTGAGAAAGGTCCTTGGGGACCGAAACGCGTTGGCTATATACTGGTATTGCAGCTCAGACTATATCTGGTGAGTAGAATACTTTTATTGCTACTTTTAAGGTGACTTTATTGCACTATGTCTTTTCTTTGTACACTTTTATAGGTACAAGAGGATTTCCTAAACACTGATACAACCTTTGAGAAGAGGAATATTATTTCATCAATACCTATACCACTAACAGCTATTCCACTTCTGAACAGTATAATTAGATAATCCAAGGCTTCATACAATCATTTATAACACAAAGGATTCACTATTTTTTCACTAAGGACTATTTTTCACATAGGGATTTTATCTTTTTTGACACAGTTTTAAGGCTTTTTTTCGGTGTACACCTTTAAATAGTATCCTCATTTTTTCACATCATTTTTTCACATCATCATATATTTTTCCTTACACCATAATTTTTAATTTTTATTTTTGGATAAATTTTGGATATTTTTTGGATGATTTATTGGATGACTTTTTAGTTTTTCGTTTTAAAATCCACAGTTTCACATAAATTTTTCCTTTTCACAAATTATTGGATTTTTAAGACACTATTGGAGCATTTGGTTAACCACCTACTTTTTTCAGGACATTTATACTTTTTGGATGAAATAGGCCCTTCTGGACAACTGCTTTTATGGACACTTACCCTTATGTATGATTGGAATCTAACTTTTGCACTTGGACACCTTTAACTCTTACCTAGTAATTTGACCTGGAAATATAATAGGACAGTCATTTAGGATTTATCGGATTGGGTATTTACCATCTACTAAAGAAATAGCATAGATTGTTGTGCAACTCTTTATATAGGGTGTACATGAGTTTTACTTGCCTGTATTGTTTTTATATTGTATTTTGAATTAAATAATTGTTATTTTTACTACATATTTTATTTCTTTGAACTCTACCATCTACAATCTTTTATATACATTAACATATTTTTATAGTTTTAGATTTTTAGATTTTAACTTTTACCATTTTGGTCGTGGACACCATCTTTAGCCACACAACCCCCAAATAGGGGCAGTGTAGCGCTGTACCTTGGCATTCTATTTTCTACTCAATTTTGTTTCCCCATAGGAATCAATAAGGCTGCGTTACTGAGTTTTACGCTGCTTTTTTGCAGGTGTTAGACTTTTTCTCAGCCGGCTCTCCCCATTGATGTCTATGGGGAAATCGTGCACAAGCATGTACGACCAGCTCACCGCTCACTTAAGCAGCGCTGGTATTGTAGTGTGGTATGGAGCTCAATTTTGCTCTACGCTCACTTCTTGCCTTTTAACACCGGGTTTGTAAAAACCCGTAATACCAGCACTGCAGGTAAGTGAGCTGTGAGAATAACGTGCAAGTTACAACGCACCCCTCATAATGCAAAACTCGTAATCTAGCCGCAAGTTAGTTGCTATGGTAACCCGACCATAAGCTATAATATGTATGTTTAACGTCTGCGCTCCTTATCTGTGATCACCTCTTAAGAGAAACAAAAAACAAAGACACACTTATTTATAATACATATTTTTTTAACTATAATCAGATACTATTTTTTTATTACAATTATGTTTTCCATTGTATTAATATTTGTAATATGTATTGCTGCCCTAGACAAAGGTCTATTTTGAATTTTGTACATACTGATATTTCCATAAGATAAGTGCAACTATTCCTGTACACGGAAAAATAAATTTAAAAAAATTTTTTTACATTGAAACGCTTGAATTGCAAGTTTTAACATTTCAATGGGAAATAGTTCTCAAAAAGCTAATTTTTCCTCGTTTACACTTAGTTGAGCTTGGTGTAATTTTTTTTTTTTTTTTTAATTATTTTTATTGAGGCAAAGTAAAATACAATTGTATACAGTGATAAGGTCAGATCAGCAATACAAGAAACTACAATCAAAAAAGGAAAACCAAAACTAATAACAAAAAAACTGGCAATCATTGATCCTATATCATTCATAAACTATCAAGAATATGCCAAAACAAAACAATAATCAAAGCCTCTTATTTTTCCATTATTTGTCAATAATATTCTGCATCTTATATCTTCAGAGTAGATGATAGATAATATCTACTCAACAGAACCTATTTGATCTGAGTAAAGAGAGGGGTGCGGGGAGAAGAAGAGGGAGAGAGAGAAAGAAAAAAAAAAGGGAAAAAAAAGGGGAAAAAACTTAGAAGAGACGTAAAAATATTCAGGACCTAGCTATTACCATAGTCCTAATATAACTATTTCTGAGTATCTAAAAGGGTATATTAATTGATTTATTTCTTCTGGAGTAAATATTTTAATAAAGGCCGACCATTTTTTTAAAAATGAAGTTACCTCCTTTTCCGAAGTTAAGGATATGTCCATTTGCTCAATAATACATTGCTTTTTCATAAAGTTTTTAATTTCCTGAATACTAGGTATTGAGGAGTCTCTCCATTTTCCAAAAATTAAATTTCTCGTTGCCAGAATTGCCCCATTCCTAATTTTTTTTTTTATCCAAATTTGTTGAGGATTCTACCAAGAATACCACCCCTGCCAATGAGAGAGAGAAAGTTGGAAGCTTCAGTGTGTTAATTAGCCAAAATTCTACCTTTTTCCATAATTGCCTAATCCTCGGGCAAGACCATATCATATGAACTATGTCCACAGCCGGGAAGGAACACTTAGGACAAACATTAAAATCATAATTGTGCCATTTAAACCCTTTGAGCGGGGTGTAATATGTTCTATAAAGTAGCTTAATATGTGATTCCCTCCAGTTTGTAGATAGTGTAGTCTGGGCTACAATGGCTATAGATTTTTCCACCTGTTCTACCTCGATATCTAGATCTGGTTCTAATAGGTTCCACTTTTGAGTTATCTGTTGAAGATTAAGTGCTCCGTCTTGGCTTATCAACAGATCATACCAACACGATATAGAAGATAATTCGTTTTTAGCCAGAATGGGCCAGTTATCTAACTTCCCCCATGACCAAGACCATCCGAACTTCCGTATTAACTAAGCTAGGTAGTGTCTGGCTTGGAGATAAGCAAAGAAATCTTTATTGCTTATATCAAATTCCTGTTTCAACATTTCAAAGGTTTTGACTGATGCAGAACCTTGATCTATAAATTGAGACATAAAAAGGAGACCCTTTCTCTGCCAAATTTGAAATACTTGTGTTTGAATACCTTCCTGGAATTCTGGGTTACCGCATAGCCCTTGGAACCTTGGAATTGTTAAATCAATATTCAGTTTACGTCCTAATTTTTTCCAGGCTTGTATGACCGCAAATATTGATTGAATACCCCTCACTTTTTTTGGAATTAATTGTGTCGGACAATGGATTAAGGCTGAGGGATTATAAGGGAATATGATGCTTCTCTCCAGGCTGTTATTAGTAAAATAATCCTTATTTAGAATCCAGTCTATTGCGATGCATGAAAGGAAAACCAGGTTATATTTGATAAGATCTGGGAGAGCCATTCCACCATACCTTTTAGGAAGGTGGAGTTTGTTTAAAGAAATTCGAGGTCTCTTGCATTTCCAGATAAAGTATTGCAGCGCCCTATTTAGGCTTTTCCAATCTCTAACTTTTAGAATCACTGGAATATTTTGAAGAGGATAAAGAATTTTAGGTAGTAGGACCATCTTAAACAGAGCAATACGCCCCGATAAGGATATTGGAAGATTTTGCCAGTTTAACATATATTCTTTAATTTTGGATAAAATAGGGGAGATATTAAGGTTATACCATTCTTGTGGATTTGAAGAAATATAGATCCCTAAATATTTAAGATGGGTCGACACTTCCTTGAAAGGTATCTTGTCAATTGAAGCCTCATTCTTCCTTACCCACATTAGCTCTGACTTAGAAACATTCAGCTTATAGCCTGAAAAGGAGCCAAATGCATTAGTTATCGAAATCAGTCTCGGAATATTAACTGCTGTGTTAGACATATAAATTAGCACATCATCAACATATAAAGCAACTTTTGGTTCCACTAGACCAATCCTTATCCCTTGAATCCTCTGTCTAATTCTAAGGGCCAATGGCTCCATCGCTAAATCAAATAAAAGTGGTGACAGGGGACATCCCTGCCTTGTGCCCCTTTGTAAATTAATTGGATTGGATTCCAGTTTATTAACAATCAATCTAGTTGTGGACTTGGTACAAAGGTTATTGATGAAAAGAGGAAAATTATCCATAAAACCAAATCGCAGTAAAGAATTGATAATGTGCTGATGAAAGACCGAATCAAACGCTTTTTCTGCGTCTAATGCAATTATTGCTATGTCAGATTGATTTTGGGCTATGGTTTCTGGGCAATTATAGAAGTAATCAAGAACTAAGCATAGTTCTCTAATCTTGGCTGCCAAATTGCGCCTAGATATAAAACCTGCCTGATCCTTATTAATAAGATCCCCTATCACTTTTTGAAGTCTTTTAGCTAAGATTTATGTTAATAACTTGTAATCCGAATTAAGTAATGCTATAGGTCTGTATAACTCTTTATTCAGGGGATCTTTCCCCGGTTTCAAAATTAATGTTGTTATAGATGCTGTAAAAGACATAGGGATGGATTGATTATCGATAAAGAAATGATTGAATACTTTTCTTAGGTGAGGTGTTATAATTGGAGCAAGGAGCTTGTAAAACTCATTAGGGAGAGAGTCTGGGCCAGGTGATTTATCCAAGTGGGCTTCTTTAATTTCCAGGGTAATTTCTTGATCAGTGATAGGGGCATTAATTTTACTCACTGCCTCCTGATTTAAAACTGGATGTTCAAGTCCTTCCCAGAAGAGCTCTGAGACTTCTTCATCTGATTCCCTGTGTGAATAGAGATCTCTATAGTAGGTGAAAAAGGCATCAATAATTTCTCTCGGATTTTGAAGTAAGGTTCCTTGTTCTGAGAGTGAGTCGATAATAGAGCTTCCCTGTGCATTCTTAACTAAATTTGCCAATAATTTCCCTGCCTTATTCCCATATCTGTAAAATTTAGCTCTCATTTTGTAATCCTCTTGGATTGCAACATGCAATAGAAGATTATCTCTCTCTCTCTTAGCAGAGGCGTACCTCCTCCAATTTATTGATGTTGGTTGGGATAAATATTTACTATAACTGTTGGTAAGTACTCTCAAAGCTTCATTCTCCCAAAGAGCCACCTTCCGCTTATAATCCACCATGTAAGCAATGATTTCTCCCCTCATTACAGCCTTCCCAGCTTCCCACAATATATTTGGGTCATTGACAGTGTCAGCATTTAGATTAAAAAATTCATTCATTCTAGCAGTCAACCATGTCCTGAATTTTATATTTTTTATTAAAAATTTAGGGGGGAAAAATCGTTGTGTAGTAGACTTTTTTTCATTTAATGGTATTTTTAATATAATTGGAGCATGATCAGAAACAGTGATTTGCATTATCTTTGATATAGCCCCAATTCTCAAAAAGTTCTCGCTTACTAGGAATAGGTCAATTCTGGAAAAGGATCTTACACTCTTAGCCTTACATGTAAACTCCCTTTGATCCGGGTTGCGAATTCTCCAAATATCTCTAAGGGCTAGGTTTTTAAATAGAATTTTAAACATTTTACCTTCAAGCTTGTCCCTTTTGGCCATGCTTTTAATGGATTTTTGCCTGTGCCTATCTATCTGGGCCCTAGGGGTCATATTAAAGTCCCCTGCTATGATTATGTAGCCCTCACCTATTTGTAATATTTTAGTTTGGAGAGATTCCCAAAAGCTTTTTTCAAAGTTATTCGGGGTGTAAAGGTTGCATAGCGTAAAAATGGAGCCGGCTATTCTAATTTTTAGGATCAAGATTCGACTTTCAGGATCTCTGTATTCTGATAAATTTTCGTAGGGTTTTTTTTTACCTAGCAGAATGGCTATGCCCCTCTTTCTGCCTATGTTTGGTGTAAAAAACACTTCACCTACCCATGAGAACTTTAGTTTTACAGATTCTTCTGCATTTAAGTGTGTCTCCTGTATGAATGCGATATCAGAATTAAGTTTCCTTAATTGAGAGATTATCAGCTTTCGCTTCATTGGGGTTGAGACCCCTCCAACATTCCAAGAAGATAAAGTCAATCTTTTTATATTAGACATAGTTTGACCCCTTTTTCTTACTGTTCCCTTCTAAGAGAGGAGAAAAAAAAAAAGAAAGGGGAAACCCCCCATCTCCACTGCATTGTTTACTCAATATTAACGCCTGTAGGATATTAGTACAAAAAATAAAAAGCACTGAATGCAGATAACAGTTATATGTTAATATCATCAGAACAACTTAAATTTAGTCTGTCAGACAATTAAACCAGTAACTTAAATTACTTAACCACTTTTTCTACAAAAAACTTTTCTGCCTCTGGGGCAGTATCAAAAAAGTATGTTTGTCCCTGGAATTCTACTTTCAACCTAGCCGGATAAATAACCATTGCAGTAAGGCCCTCCTTAATCATCCGGCCATAGATTGGAGAGAGCTCCCTTCTTCTCAGGGAAGTTTCATAAGCAAAATCTTGAAACACTAAAATTTTGTTCCCATCCAAAAGAATAGGAGCATTCTTGCGGGAGAATTGCATGACCTTGATCTTATCCTGAAAATTCAAGTATTTCACAATTATAGGCCTAGGCCTTAATCTGTCACCGTTTGATAGGGGGAGTCTCCCCAATATGTGGGCTCACTCAACCATTAGGGGCAAAGTTTCTTGGGGAATCTTTAAGAGTTGAGGCAAAATTTCAGCTGCAAACTGCACTAGATCTATACTCTGAAAGGTTTCTGGGACCCCAATTATTCTAATGTTATTTCTTCGAGACCTATTTTCTAGGTCCTCGATCTTATTCTGTAACACTTTGAGAGTAAAAGAATGTGCCTGCAGTTTGGTATCATGTGTGACCGAGTAATCTTCAAGGTCAGACACCCTTTGCTCTACTTCTTGAATCCTAGTTGAAAATTGCTTAACTTCGATAGATAGTGTATGCAGATCTTGCTTTATTTCCATTCTAAGCGATTCAAATTTGGGGTTCAGAGCTTCTAAAATATCTTTTACAATTATTTGTGAGTTAATAGCCTCTTTTGACTTTGTGACTAGATCTGATTCTGAATGTAATTCAGCTGTAGTTTCAATTATATTTTGTTCCTCTTGTCTCTGGGTCTGGAAGCCATGGTTGGTGAAAAGTTTTTAATTTGTGTGGGTGAATTTAGGAATTTATCCATAGGTGATTAATTAAGAAGAGAAAAAAAAATAATAATTTGCGCAACAATCAGTGATGAAAGAGAGAAAGGAGAGAGAAAAAAAAAAAAAAGAAGGAGAAAGGATAATAAGTGGAACGTGAAAGTAAGTGTTTGTGGGGAAGTGAAGTGAGGAAGTGCGTGTGAGGAAGAGTGAGAAAAAAAAAAAAAGAGGAAACCAGCTTTAGGCTGAGCCAAGGTCAGGTTTCAAGTATGTGATCCCTCAGCTTATAGGGATAACTAAGCCTCAGCGCCTGGGCTTAAATCTGATAATTAGAACCTTTACTTGTAAATGCTCTTTTTACAGGTTCAGATCTAGATAGTAGCCCTAACCCTTTTTTTGTTTACAAATAAATTTTTATTTGTGGGTATTCTTGTTTATACAATTTGCAGAGGGTAACAGGGCTGGTACCTCTTGAGAGTAAGAAATCTAGATACCTTTTAGTTAAAATATAGTGGGTTTTACAAGTAGGTACCTTTATAACTTACTTGAGGATCTTAATTAGATTGTTGGCTTTACAATTTTAACTGTTTTACCGTGAAATATTAATACCCTCTAGTTAAATAACAGTAAATGGTAACTTTTTAATTATATTGCTATCTTGGGGTTATATAACATGCAGTAAACATTAGTATGTAAGGGTTAAAAGCTTATTAGTGTAAGCTGTAAGCTGCCCTTTTGATTTTAAACTAGTAGTGCGGTGTGCCTGTTAGGGCATGCAAAGTTTAACCAGTTCAAATTAGTATAAAGCAAACTGTAGCATATTATTTGTTGCAAAGCCACAACAAAAAAGGAAAGAAAAAAAAATTAGTCAGCCTTATATATCAAGCAAGATACTTTCTCTAAAGCAAATAGCACATTAATAACCAGTGCTAAACACAGTGAGTGCTTTTTACTTGGATTACATGCAATTTCCTCAGCACCAATTACTTAATATGTCCAGGTATTTCCCATAGCTTTAGGTGTTGTAAAAACAGGGTTTTAAGCCCCCAAAGACTGTGGGTTATTTCTTTGGAAAAAGTGTGACCTGTCCATTGTGTGAGGTTGATAAAACACCCCAGTTATGGGTAAGCTCTGTTAGTATGGAGCAGTCCTTAGTAGTCTTGTTTATAGCCAAGTCAAATTAGGATTAATAAGCGTTGAAGTCAGATTAGGGAAGTCACTTTGAGAGTTAAAGAATGTGCCTGCAGTTTGGTATCATGTGTGACCGAGTAATCTTCAAGGTCAGACACCCTTTGCTCTACTTCTTGAATCCTAGTTGAAAATTGCTTAACTTCGATAGATAGTGTATGCAGATCTTGCTTTATTTCCATTCTAAGCGATTCAAATTTGGGGTTCAGAGCTTCTAAAATATCTTTTACAATTATTTGTGAGTTAATAGCCTCTTTTGACTTTGTGACTAGATCTGATTCTGAATGTAATTCAGCTGTAGTTTCAATTATATTTTGTTCCTCTTGTCTCTGGGTCTGGAAGCCATGGTTGGTGAAAAGTTTTTAATTTGTGTGGGTGAATTTAGGAATTTATCCATAGGTGATTAATTAAGAAGAGAAAAAAAAAAATAATTTGTGCAACAATCAGTGATGAAAGAGAGAAAGGAGAGAGAAAAAAAAAAAAAAAAAAGAAGGAGAAAGGATAATAAGTGGAACGTGAAAGTAAGTGTTTGTGGGGAAGTGAAATGAGGAAGTGCGTGTGAGGAAGAGTGAGAAAAAAAAAAGGGGAAAGAAAAATAAAATATAAAAAAAAAAATAAAAAAAAAGGAGAGAGGGGGGGGGGGAAGGAGGGGAGAACCCCTCAAGTGAAAAGTGTCTAAAAAAATACCAGTGTTAAAGCCAAGGATTCACAGGCCCAGAGAACAATAGATTATTTCTTCTAAGTTTAAAAAAGAGAACATTTGCACAACCTGCATTAACAATTAGGTAAGTTAACCAGCTTTAGGCTGAGCCAAGGTCAGGTTTCAAGCATGTGATCCCTCAGCTTATAGGGATAACTAAGCCTCAGCGCCTGGGCTTAAATCTGATAATTAGAACCTTTACTTGTAAATGCTCTTTTATACAGGTTCAGATCTAGATAGTAGCCCTAACCCTTTTTTTGTTTACAAATAAATTTTTATTTGTGGGTATTCTTGTTTATACAATTTGCAGAGGGTAACAGGGCTGGTACCTCTTGAGAGTAAGAAATCTAGATACCTTTTAGTTAAAATATAGTGGGTTTTACAAGTAGGTACCTTTATAACTTACTTGAGGATCTTAATTAGATTGTTGTCTTTACAATTTTAACTGTTTTACCATGAAATATTAATACCCTCTAGTAAAATAACAGTAAATGGTAACTTTTTAATTATATTGCTATCTTGGGGTTATATAACATGCAGTAAACATTAGTATGTAAGGGTTAAAAGCTTATTAGTGTAAGCTGTAAGCTGCCCTTTTGATTTTAAACTAGTAGTGCGGTGTGCCTGTTAGGGCATGCAAAGTTTAACCAGTTCAAATTAGTATAAAGCAAACTGTAGCATATTATTTGTTGCAAAGCCACAACAAAAAAGGAAAGAAAAAAAAAAATTAGTCAGCCTTATATCAAGCAAGATACTTTCTCTAAAGCAAATAGCACATTAATAACCAGTGCTAAACACAGTGAGTGCTTTTTACTTGGATTACATGCAATTTCCTCAGCACCAATTACTTAATATGTCCAGGTATTTCCCATAGCTTTAGGTGTTGTAAAAACAGGGTTTTAAGCCCCCAAAGACTGTGGGTTATTTCTTTGGAAAAAGTGCGACCTGTCCATTGTGTGAGGTTGATAAAACACCCCAGTTATGGGTAAGCTCTGTTAGTATGGAGCAGTCCTTAGTAGTCTTGTTTATAGCCAAGTCAAATTAGGATTAATAAGCGTTGAAGTCAGATTAGGGGAGTTAGTGCAGAAATGATAGAAAACAGTACTTATCGTTTGCTAGGCGAAAGTTCCATATGGAGCGGTTGCGCTTTCTCAGGGTCGTGAAAAATTGATTAACCGCCTCCTTCACCGCTGCTTAGGACCGTGCCATAGGCGATGTCTTGTGCCTCCCCAATGTGGGATCCGGGTTCTTGAAGAAATTGAGGCATAAACAGGTAGAAGCAGTAGCAGCTTGTCACAGCAATTTGACACAGTTCTGGGGGAACTACCTTCCTTCAAACTGCAGCCTTCGCTCCAATGCGGGAGGCCGCTGAATCTCCGTCAGCCCCAGCCGTGCGCTGCCTTGTCTCCGCAACCTCCGCATGCTGGTTCACTGGCCTGCGACAGGTATGTGTGTCGCACAAGACCGGGCTGAAGAGGAGGTGTGCTGTATCTTAGGGCGGCAGGAGCGTGAGCAGCTTAGCCTGGTAAGAAAGATGAAACTCACAAAATTGTTGGCTTATCCTTAATCTCTACCTTCTGTCCCCCAACCGTTACCCTGGTAGGGAGGGGGAGAAGGGAGATATCAGAGTTCCAGTGATGCCTTCTGTGCCATTTCTAGGCTGTCTACCCTCCTCACGCAGCACCGGTGGGAGGGGGGGCTGCCTCTCAATGTCCTGTCCTGGGTGTGGCCTCTCTGCAAGATGGACTTTAGGAGGTCCAACACACCGTATGTTAATTTGTAGCGCTAAGTTGGAATAGCGCTGTCTGAGTTCCTCCAGCAATATCTCAGCTGGTTACAATATTCCCCCATGGCTGCTGGGGCACCTGGCGCGTATTCTACCGCCACAGGTAAACTGCATAAGGGAGATGAACAGAGCTTGTGCAGCACAGCCTCATGCACAGGCTCCTCCTCCGGAACTCCTCCTTGTCCGATTCCTGGTGTAAATTTTTTTTAATGTATCTACAGCCGTCGACAGTGTATTAACAGTTTGCACTTTCATTGGAAACCTGGTGCAAATTATCCCTTAACGGCTTCTAATACTTTCCATGGTACTCGAAAATATTTTTGGCAAAAAATACACCATCGGAAGCAGTCAATACACAAAATTGTTTCCGATAGCATATTTATAGGTTTGTGACCTAGCGCAAACTTAATTACGGCTCAATGTAAACGAGCCCTGTAATAGCTGCAAATGACAGCTACCACAGTACTCTTGGTAGAGTCAAATACACCTCAATATGCCTAAAAATAAAAAATATGTTTTATCAAGCAAGAAACCAAAAAAGGTATAATATGTTTTTTGACATAACCTATTTTAGATGAAACAATGTGCAATGTGTCTTTAAATAGACATAGGATATAAAGACATAGTGGTTTTAATAAATTATTTTCCCTCTTTAAATATTATCAAGTTTTCCAGGGTTATAAGATAATATGCTGTATATTTATTTCCATTTATAGAATGATTTATAGTAAACAATGCAAAGCAAGTACATTAAATTAAATTAGACCTGTTTGCCAGAGAACTTTTTCTGCTGTTGTGCTTGAACTGTGGTTCTTCTAACCTGCATTCTAATAATGTCTTGCAATGTACTATGCCAGTGCTTTCCAAACTGTGTGTCGGGACACACTAGTGTGTCGGCAACAGTGTGTAGGTGTGTCCCTGCTTCAGCAAAAAAAAATGTAAATTTAATTTAAAAAATTTTTTTTTTTTTAGGTTTCTGACTTTCCGCCTGCCTGCTATGCATATCACATGGTTGACACATGATTGATACCTAGTGGGTCACAGATCATCTTAACCAATTGGTGCAGCTCAGTGGGAACTGAAACTATTCCCATTGGCGGCTTTGGCGGCACATTGGCTCCTGACTGCACGTGTAGTCTCCTTAATTGGCTTGTGACTGCATGTGTAGTCAGTGAGTGGGACAGCAGTGTGTTTGCAGCGCGGGCAGTAGTCAGTAGGGCTCACGGAGCTCTGAGGGCGGCAGCTTAAACGCTTAGCTGAAGTCAGAGGGGTTTTTTTGCAGCTAGCTCCCAGTAGTGCATTGCTGCTCCTGCTCTTGATATATGGATAGGAAGTGGAAGCTTAAAAATGCTTGATGATGAAATGCGAGTGTCTTTACCAAATATTCAAAAATTGTGTTCATCCCATCAACCTCATAAATCCCTTTTAAATAGTAAGTAGCTATTGGTGTTATTAAACTTTTTTTTAATTCTTGCACATACATACTGTTACTTGTAAATACATATTATTATTATATAATTTATGTATGTGTCCGTATATTTTAAAACAAGTTAGTTTAACCTCCTTTTTGCTAGTACAACTGAATTAATTAACGTGTCACGAAATGATGTAGGTCTAAAAAGTGTGTCACCAACATGAAAAGTTTGGAAAGCTCTGTACTATGCAAATAATGTTTTTATTTAGCGTAAAGTGTCATGCCAGAATTGATACACTTTTGTGCATAAATAGCAACATTTTAACACAATTTCGCCACACTTAGATCCCCTTACTATACCTGCACAGGAATTGCCTTTGTGTTTTACAAAGGTTCTGTTGGCAGCTGGGTGTAGTGTGAGCGTTTTTTGGTGTTTAATTGGTTTACAATTTATGCTGTTTTATTGCACTATGCACTTTATGCAAGTTATGCCCATTGATTAAGATATGTGCTGTGGGTTGCCATGTAATTTTGGTGTTGTCACGTGGCTCTATTTACAGTGTGTTTGTATATGAAATGTTATTGCTGTGTATACTGATTTATACAGCCCAGTATTCTAGTAATTTTGGATGTGAAATTCAGCTCTACCAAAGAGAGCAATAAATACTGGCTTTATTGAATATAAAATAGTGCTGTATTCCCTATCTTTTCTTTTGGTACATTTATTGTGATGCACCGATATCTTTCTTACAGTACTTAGCTATTATATTTTTCATAGGGTCTGCCCTATTATAGATTTATTATAGAAGGAAGCCAATATTAATTGGCAACAGCCAGTGTTATCACAATTACATTAGCCATTTGTCCTTTACTATTATAATTATATATATATATATATACATAACCAAAAATAAAAGCTCTTATGAGGAGCAGTGTGTGTGCTCTGTCCCTCCTAAAGCCCCCAGGTGACTCACTCATCACTGGCTGCAGCTGCCCGGTCAGTCCCCAGGTCTTAACCAAACCCCAGGGCCCAAGCAGGACAGAGTTCAGCTTCCTATTCCCTCTGCTGGCATGGTCCATAGTAATCACCCTGAGCTCTCTCTCTCAGTGAGATAGAGGGTGAGAAGAGGCCGCGCATGAATTGTGTTGATCAATAAATCTGCCTCTTTAAACTTGATGCTTCCTATACAATGATTGGAATATTTATTTCCGATTAACCTGCACCACACAATACACAATATAAAGGACTATGTCTAGGCACATAAGAACTATAGAATGTATGAATCAGTAGGTCATGAAAGAGCAATTTGCTACTTTTCTGTTTTCTTGGGAGTCACCATCATTCTCCATGTAACCACACTACTTCAACTACATAGCTCAATTATAATAAGATATAATGTATTTCTTTAACACTAAGGCATCTATTTATCAACCTGTCAACCGCAAATACGCTGGAATTCCGCAGTGTATTTGTGGTGAGCCCGATTCCCCTTAGTTATCAAACCCTACAGACAGGCAAAAGTAGAATTTTGTGACGTAACATACGATCCGCCTGACTCAGTCCGACACAGATCGATGCTTACATCATTATAGATGTTCCGAATGCAACTTTGGCACAATCTGACTACTTTTGCTAGTTATCAAAATTCTACTAGGTACGCTCGGCACTATTCCGGCCCAGCGTACTTGGTTTTCAATCTGCCGCCCTGGAGGTGGCGGATGCCATAGGAATCAATGGGAGTCTGAAAGCAGCGAAAGCTCATGTTCACTGCTGCCCAATATCCCATTGATTCCTATGGGAACGTTTACACCTAACACCCTAACATGTACCCTGAGTCTAAACACCCCTAATCTGCCCCCCCTACACCGCCTCCACCTAAATTATACTTATTAACCCCTAAACCGCCACTCCCGGAGCCCACCGCCACTCTAATAAACTTACCCCGCCGCAACTAAATAAAGTGTTTAACCCCTAAACCGCTGCTCCCATAACCCACCGCCACCTACATTATATTTATTAGCCCCTAATCTGCAAGCTCAATCCTATTGGCTGATTGGATCAGCCAATAGGATTAAAGTTCAATCCTATTGGCTGATTGCATCAACCAATAGGATTGTTCCTACCTTAATTCCGATTGGCTGATAGAATTCTATCAGCCAATCGGAATTGAAAGGACGCCATCTTGGATTACGTCACTTAAAGGACCCGTCATTGTTCAAGAAGACTCCGGATGAAGAGGATGCTCCGCGTCGGATGTCTTGAAGATGGACGCACTACGCACCGGATGGATGAAGATAAAAGATGCCGCCTGGATGTAGACTTATGCCCATCTGGAGGACCTCTCCTGCCCAGCATCATTGAGGACTTCGACCCGGTTGGGTGAAGACGTCTCACGGTAGGGTGATCTTCAAGGGGTTAGTGTTTTTTAAGGGGGGATTGGTTGTAGGGTTGGTTGTGTGGGTGGTGGGTTTTAATATTGGGGGTGGGTTGTATTTTTTTTTACAGGTAAAAGAGCTGATTACTTTGGGGCAATGCCCCACAAAAGGACCTTTTAAGGGCTATTTGTAATTTAGTGTAGGGTAGGGCTTTTTTTATTTTACCTATAGATTAGGTGTAATTAGTTTAAAAATCTTGTAATTTTTTTTTATTATTTTCTGTAATTTTGTGTGTTTTTTTGTACTTTAGATAATTTTATTTAATTTTATTTAATTGTAGTTAATGTAGGGAATTAATTTAATTATAGTGTAGTGTAAGGTGTAATTGTAACTTAGGTTAGGTTTTATTTTACAGGTAAATTTGTCTTTATTTTAACTAGGTAGTTATTAAATAGTTAATAACTATTGTACCTAGTTAAAATAAATACAAACTTGCCTGTAAAATTAAAATAAACCCTAAGCTAGCTACAATGTAACTATTAGTTATATTCTAGCTAGTTAAGGGTTTATTTTACAGGTAAGTATTTAGTTTTAAATAGCAATCATTTATTTAATGCTAGGAATATTTATTTAGATTTATTTAAATTATATTTAAGTTAGGGGGTGTTAGGGTTAGGGTTAGACTTAGGTTTAGGGGTTAATAAATTTAATATAGTGGCGGCAGTGTAGGGGGGCAAATAAGGGGTTAATACATTTAATATAGTGGCAGCGGTGTAGGGGGGCAGATTAGAGGTTAATAAATATAATGTAGGTGGCGGCGGTGTAGGGGGAGGCAAATTAGGGGTTAATAAATATAATGCAGGTGGCAGCAGTGTGGGGGGGCAGATTAGGGGTTAATAAATATAATGTAGGTGGCGGCGGTGTAGGGGGGGCAGATTGGAGGTTAATAAATATAATGTAGGTGGCAGCAGTATAGGGGGGGCAGATTAGGGGTTTATAAATATAATGTAGGTGGCGGCGGTGTAGGGGGGGCAGATTAGGGGTTAATAAATATAATGTAGGTGGCGGCGGTGTAGGGGGTGGCAGATTAGGGGTTAATAAGTATAATGTAGGTGGCGGTGGGCTCCGGGAGCGGCAGTTTAGGGGTTAAACACTTTATTTAGTTGCGGCGGGGTCTGCTAGTGGTGGTTTAGGGAATAATACATTTATTAGAGTTGCGGCGGGGTCCGGGAACAGAGGGATAGGGGGTAAACAGTATAGTATAGTGTGGGTGTTTAGTGACAGTATATAAATAAAGCTGTAAAAAAGCCAAAGAGCAGCGAGATCGATGACTGTTAGTTAACAACAGTCCGCTGCTCATCGCCCCGTACTTGGTGCGCAGCTTTTTCACAGCTTTTTTGATAATTTTGGAGAATGTATTCAGGTCTGTGGCAGCGATGTTAGGCGAACTTAGGCAAGCGTATTGGTGCCGTTGAATGCAAGTAATTTGACGGCTTGATAAATAGATGCCTAAACGTATTTCTATATTTCTTACATCACACCATCACAGCACTGCACTGTACCCCACTAAACATAAAGGCTATGAAAGCACAAGCACATACTTTTCATTACAAGAGTGAAATAATAATGGTTAACTTTTGCCTAGATTATGAGTTTTGCGTTAACAGGGGTGCAGTGCTAACATGCAGTTTATTCTCACTGCTCACTTCCCTGCAACGCTGGTATTACGTGTTTTTACAAACCCAGCGTTAAAAGGCAAGAAGTGAGCGCAGAGCAAAATTGTGCTCCACACTGCACTCCAATACCAGCGCTGCTTAAGTGAACAGTGAGCTGTTTGTACGTGATTGTGCACGATTTCCCCATAGACATCAATGGGGAGAGCCGTCTGAGAAAAAGTCTAACACCTGCGAAAAAGCAGCGCAAAACTAAGTAACGCAGCCCCATTTATTTCTATGGGGAAACACATTTTATGTTTACACCTAACACCCTAACATGAACCCGAGTCTAAACACCCCTAATCTTACACCTATTATTAACCCCTAATCTGCTGCCCCAGACATCGCCGACACCTACATTATACTTATTAACCCCTAATCTGCCGCTCCGGACATCGCCGCCACCTACATTATACTTATGAACCCCTAATTTGCTGCCCCCAACATCACCGACACCTACATTATATTTATTAACCCCTAATCTCCCGTCCCCAATGTCGCCTACATTTATTAACCCCTAATCTGCCCCCTCAACGTCGCCGCCACTATATTATATTTATTAACCCCTAAATCTAAGTCTAACCCTAACCCTAACAGCCCCTAACTTAAATATAATTTAAATAAATCTAAATACAAATTCCTATAATTAACTAAATTATTCCTAATAGTTACATTGTATCTAGCTTAGGGTTTATTTTTATTTTACAGGCAAGTTTTTTATTTATTTTAACTAGGTAGAATAGTTACTAAATAGTTATTAACTATTTAATAACTACCTAGCTAAAATAAATACAAATTTACCTGTAAAATAAAACCTAACCTAAGTTACAATAACACCTAACACTACACTACAATTAAATCAATTCCCTACATTAAATACAATTAAATAAATTATATAAAATTAGCTAAATTACAAAAAAACAAACACTAAATTACAGTAAAAAAATTACAAGATCTTTAAACTAATTACACCTAATCTAATAGCCCTATCAAAATAAAAAAGCCCCCCCAAAATAAAAAAACCCTAACCTAAACTAAACTACCAATAGCCCTTAAAAGGGCTTTATGCGGGGCATTGCCCAAAAGAAATCAGCTCTTTTACCTGTAAAAATAAATACAAATAACCCCCCGAACAGTAAAACCCACCACCCACACAACCAACCCCCCAAATAAAAGCCTAACTAAAAAAATCTAAGCTCCCCATTGCCCTGAAAAAGGCATTTGGATGGGCATTGCCCTTAAAAGGGCATTTAGCTCTATTGCTGGCCAAAGCCCTAACCTAAAAAATAAACCCACCTAATACACCCTTAAAAAATCCTAACACTAACCCCCGAAGTTTCATCCAAGTGGCAAGATGTCCTCAACGAAGTCGGCAGAAGTAATCCTCCAGACGGGCAGAAGTGGTTCTCCAGACGGCATCTTCATCCATCCGGCGCGGAGCGGCTCCATCTTCAAGACATCCGGCGCAGAGCATCCTCTTCAATCGACAGCTTCTTCGGAATGAATGTACCTTTAAGTGACGTGATCCAAGATGGCGTCCCTTAGATTCCGATTGGCTGATAGAATTCTATCAGCCAATCGGAATTAAGGTAGAAAAAATCCTATTGGCTTATGCAATCAGCCAAAAGGATTGAGCTGGCATTCTATTGGCTGTTCTAATCAGCCAATAGAATGCAAGCTCAATCCTATTGGCTGATTGGATCAGACAATATGATTGCAGTTCAATCCGATTGGCTGATTGCATCAACCAATAGGATTTTTTCAACCTCAATTCCGATTGGCTGATAGAATTCTATCAGCCAATCGGAATCTAAGGGACGCCATCTTGGATGACGTCACTTAAAGGTACATTCATTCCGAAGAAGCTGTAGATTGCGACTTCTCCCGGTAAGTGAATCTTCGGGGGTTAGTGTTAGGATTTTAAGGGATTATTGGGTGGGTTTATTTTTTAGGTTAGGGCTTTGGGCTGCAATAGAGCTAAATGCCCTTTTAAGGGCAACGCCCATCCAAATGCCCTTTTCAGGGCAAAGTGGTGGGTTTTACTGTTGGAGGGGTTGTTTGTATTTTTTTTTACAGGTAAAAGAGCTGATTTCTTTGTGGCAATTGCCCGCAAAAGGCCCTTTTAAGGGCTATTGGTAGTTTAGGTTAGGCTAGGGTTTTTTTTTTTTTGGGAGGCTTTTTTATTTTGATAGGGCTATTAGATTAGGTGTAATTAGTTTAAAGATCTTGTAATTTGTTTTTTATTTTCTGTAATTTAGTGTATAATTTTTTTGGTAATTTATTGAATTTATTTAATTGTATTTAATGTAGGGAATTTATTTAATTTTAGCATAGTGTTAGGTGTTATTGTAACTTAGGTTAGGTTTTATTTTACAGGTAAATTTGTATTTATTTTAGCTAGGTAGTTAGTAAATAGTTAATAACTATTTAGTAACTATTTTACCTAGTTAAAATAAATACAAACTTGCCTGTAAAATAAAAATAAAACCTAAGCTAGATACAATGTAACTATTAGTTATATTGTAGCTAGCTTAGGGTTTATTTTATAGGTAAGTATTTAGTTTTAAATAGGAATAATTTAGGTAATAATAAGAAATTTAATTAGATTTATTTAAATTATATTTAAGTTAGGGGGTGTTAGGGTTAGAATTAGGTTTAGGGGTTAATAACTTTAGTATAGTGGTGGCGACATTGGGGGCGGCAGATTATGGGTTAATAAATGTAGGTAGGTGGTGGCGATGTAAGGGACAGCAGATTAGTGGTTAATAATATTTAACTAGTGTTTGCGAGGCGGAAGTGCAGTGGTTTAGGGGTTAATATGTTTATTATAGTGGCAGCGAAGTTTGGAGCGGGAGATTAGGGGTTAAAAAATGTATTATAGTGTTTGCAATGCGGGAGGGCCTCCGTTTAGGGAATATAGGTAGTTTATGGGTGTTAGTGTACTTTTTAGCACTTTAGTTATGAGTTTTAAGCTACAGCTTTGTAGTGTAAAACTCATAACTACTGACTTTAAAATGCGTTAGGAATCTTGGCGGTAGAGGGTGTACCGCTCACTTTTTGGCCTCCAAGACAAACTCGTAATACCAGCGCTATGCAAGTCCCATAGAAAAAAGGCTTTACGAAATTTCCGTAAGTTGGTTTGCGGTAAGGCCAAAAAAGTGTGCGGTACACCTATACCTGCAAGACTCATAATAGCAGCGGGCGTAAAAAAGCAGCGTTAGGACCTGTTAACGCTGCTTTTTTACCTTAACGCACAACTCGTAATCTAGCCATTTATATTTTCTGTAATGGTCATCTAAAGCAATGATGCATTAACTGCTCCCCTGCCTCCTCGACTCTCACCCGTCCATCACATCCAGGTGCAGGTAATCAGCCCCACTCTGAAGCATTTGCTCGCTCGCAATCTGCACCAAGGCAGGATAGGTTGCTGTTTAGGATGGGTGGTCCAATCTTGGAGCCAGACGACATGATGAAAACTCAATGGGCACAGAATGCAACTACCTACCACATGCTAACAGTTCCGAACTTCCGAGTGAACGCCGGGAAACAGAGTCCAAGAGGCATGTATACACTCCGAGATAAAAGAGATAATAACTACATTTCCCAGTATGCTCCCGTGATGGGGGAATGACACAGAGCATGATGGGTGTGATGTTTAGCACCACCTCACTGGCTCACTTGCACAGGCTGAACTGTGCGATTAAGCCAGTATAGGGATGGGTTGGAGGGTGGAAGTTGCAACTCAGCATCTGCATGAAAAGCAATACAGGCAGCTAATGACACAGGCATGTAGGCTCTACCGCACGTGCGGTTAAATAAAGAAAAAAACAGTGGAAAAATAAAAAAATATATATTACAACAAAAAACAGTTTTGCTTTCACTTTTTTGGGGTATAAATTAAATATAATGTTTCCAATTTTTTTTCTTCTTCTTTTGATTGGGGGTTCACGTGCGGGTGTGCGCATAAGGAAGAGCCTCCACTGATTTATAGGGACAGTTATTAATGTCTATGGGATTTGAAACTAGTATTTTGAGACAGTATTATACATTTGTCAGTGCAATTTATGAATAGTGCCTGAAACTAATCTCCATTTTATTTTTGAACTGACCATTATGGAAAGAACTATAATAAATTCTTGAGTATCATATGATACTCCAGAATTTATTATAGTTCTTTCCATAATGGTCAGTTCAATAATAAAATGGAGATTAGTTTCAGGCACTATGCATAAATAGCATTCAATAAAAGATGTCTATGGATTATACTGTTAGCATTCAATAAAGATGTCTATGGGTTACTTCTCTTACCTCGTCATTACAATCTACCAATACACAGATTTAAGCACTATTATGTTTTTATATTTTATTACAGAATGGCCGCCAATTGATATTATTTCTTGCACAATTCATATACAAGTTTACATTTAGCACTATTACTTGGAATTAAAATATACAAAGCGCGGATATACTTCTTTTTCATTGCCTGTTGCAAATATCCCTTTACACATTCTTTTTTCATTGCCCGTTGCAAATATCCCTTTAAACATACAACACAGCTTTCAGACACATCATCATTCACAATTGATTATGCAATGGCCTTTATTTTATTTTATATGTGCAATTCTGTACATCACATGTTTTAAAATAATTTACATTTCCCCATAATTATTTCAAATTGAAGTTCCAAAATTGTGGTTATACATTTTTCGTTTGTTTTGTTTTTGATATGCTATGTTGGTAAATCTAAGCCTTTTTTTCTAGCTTTTTTTCTAGATGAAGTTTACAGCTGTTTCAATTTTAAATAATCATGACCTTCCAATGCTTTTTAAATTCACACTAATTGTAACACCTGTCAAGCCCTTTGTTCGGCTTTTCAGTTGAATCTTGAAATGTTTTTCATTGGTTTGAAACTTTTGTGACAACTTCCTTTTTAATTATACAAATGTGTATATAATGTCAAGATTTGTAATATATTTTATTCGCTTTGGTATCTGAAGAAACGACCCTTGGTGGTTGAGAAACGCGTTATAATAAAGCCTATTTTAAATTCTTTTAAACTTTGGAAGTTGTGCATCTCTTTTACGGAACAAACCTAATTGAGCAATACACTATAGTTGCTGAACCTAGAAACGCCTACAGCACAATTCCCTGTCCCAAGGAGAAAGCCCCGGGAAGGATCGTATCTGACAGTGTACTAGCCACTGACTAAAGTGCTAGCAGGCGAGTTAGTACTGGTCACAGCACAGTACCACAGTCTCCGTTAAGCGCATTACCTCTCTGCTTGTTGTATTATCCCCTTTTTGAAACAATATCACGCTATGTGGCGCCCTCTCCATCTCTTTTTCTAAAACAGTTATATCCCTGCTCTCTGGGAACAAGAGGAGCTGCCTACACAGAAATTTTGACGAACAAGATCACCGTACACATACGGACTGCCATTATTTTTTCCAGAGCCGACGGCCGAATAAGACACACTCGATAAAGACGGAGTAACTATTTGTGGGACCTTTTATTATTTTTTAGGGCTCTTATCACAATTTGCATTGTTTGTCTTATATATTTATAACAGCGCGCCTTTTCATCTCCCTGTGAGATATTACAACAGTGCAAATTGTACAGTTGCTACTTGACAAACTGCAAAAATCTGCCATTTGCTGATGTTTATCTTTGTATTATTGTCACATGTATTTCAATGGAGCTTTATTTGGGGACTAATCAGGGGTTGTTATTGGTGATTCCTTTTTGCAGCCATCAACGGGTGAGATTACATATGCGGCGCAGGCTTCAGCGTAACTGCTAAAACCCGCATCGCCCATAATTTTCCCTTGCACATCAGGGAATCACATATACGATGCTGGCAGTTCATAAAGTGCCGTAAGTTGTATAAACTAGTGATGTCCAGAAATGTGCGTAAATACAAATTTCTGTAGTCGCCTGTGACTTACGGCACGTTAGAAACTGCCAGCGCCTAAGAAAAAAAAAAAGTTACATCGCCATAAAAAACTAACGCCTCCCAAAAATAAACCCGACACATAAAAACCTCTATATCTGCCATCACCCCATGTTGGTACTAATATTAAATGTATTAACCCCTAAATCCGCCAACCCCAACATCGCAAACTACCTAATAAATGTATTAACCCCTAATCCGCCATTCACCCACATCGCAATCTACCTAATAAATGTATTAACCGCTAATCCGCCATTGACCCACATCACAATAAACATAATAAATATATTAACCCCTATTCTGCCATTAACCCACATCGCAATAAACATAATAAATGTATTAACCTCTAGTTTGCCATTAACCCACATCGCAATAAACCTAATAAAACTATTAACCCCTAATCTGCCATTATCCCACATCACAATAAACCTAATAAAACTATTAACCCCTAATCTGCCATTAATCTACAATGCAATAAACCTAATAAAACTATTAACCTTTAATCCGCCTAACCCACACAACACAATAATCCTAATAAATCTATTAACCCCTAATCCGCCAAACTCCCACAACGCAAATAACTAATTCAATTACTAAGCCCCCTAACCTAGCACCCCCTAAATTAACCCCAATTACCTAAATTAAAAAATACTAAGTTACAATTAAAATAAAAAAAGCTAGCATTACTTAACCCATTAGTGACCACAGCACTTTTCAATTTTCTTATCATTTGGGACCAGGGCTATTTTTACATTTCTGCTGTGTTTGTGTTTAGCTGTAATTTTCTTTACTCATTTACTGTACCCACACATATTATATACCGTTTTTCCTCGCCATTAAATGGACTTTCTAAAGATACCATTATTTTCATCATATCATATAATTTACTATAAAAAATATAAAATATGATGAAAAAATTAAAAAAAGCCATGTGTTACACATCTCCAACCACCAAAAAACACCCATAATAAATAGTTTCTAAATTGTGTCCTGAGTTTAGAAATACCCAATGTTTAGATGTTTTTTCTTTTTTTGCAAGTTATAGGGCAATAAGTACAAGTAGCACTTTGCTATTTCCAAACAATTTTTTTTTTTCAATATTACATTGTAACACTGATATCTGTCAGGAATCCCTGAATAACCCTTCACATGTATATATTTTTAAAAGAAGACAACCTAAGGTATTAAACTTGGGGAATTTTGACTATTTTCATGCAACCATTTTACCACTAATCTATGCCAAAGTTTAAAAAAAAAGTTGTGATTTTTTGACAAAATAGTGTTATTCTTGTGGGATATTCCACTATCAGACCAAACTAGGCCAGTAGTCTACTTATCCCAGGGTCAAGTGGAAAGATAGGAAATATCCCAAAGGAGAGAGAGAGTTTGTGAAATGAGGTAAGCAGTACTCACAGCAGGGAGGGCAGTACTCAGTGGCAACAGGAAAGTAATCCACCAGTATGATAGTTCACTGGTAAAGCAATAGAAGGACCGGGAACAGGCAGGAGTCAGCAACAAAAGGATATCCAGCAGTATAACAGTTCAGGGGTAAACCAATAGAATGGTCACACAGGCAGAGTCCATCAACAGTTAAGCAATCCAGCAATGCAGAGGTTAAGGAAAGCAGAGTAGTCAAAACAGGCAGAGTTCATCAACAGTAAAGCAGTCCAGCAATTCAGGGGTTAAGGCAAGCAGCGTAGTCAAACAGGCAGAGTTTATCAACAGTTAAGCAATCCAGCAATGCAGCATTTAATGCAAGCAGCATAGTCAAACAGGCAGAGTTCATTAACAGTTAAGCAGTCCAGCAATTCAGGGGGTAAGGCAAGCAGAGTAGTCAAAACAGACAGAGTTCATCAACAGTAAAGCAGTCCAGCAATTCAGGGGTTAAGGCAAGCAGCGTAGTCAAAACAGGCAGAGTTCATCAACAGTAAAGCAGTCCAGCAATTCAGGGGTTAAGGCAAGCAGCGTAGTCAAACAGGCAGAGTTTATCAACAGTCAAGCAATCCAGCAATGCAGCATTTAATGCAAGCAGCATAGTCAAACAGGCAGAGTTCATTAACAGTTAAGCAGTCCAGCAATTCAGGGGGTAAGGCAAGCAGAGTAGTCAAAACAGACAGAGTTCAGCAACAGTGAATCAATACAGCAATACAGCATCCAGGAGCACAAGAAGTAACACCTATACATGGGCACAGGTGAGAGAGACTGAGGCCTTTACATAGGGAAGACAGGGCGGGGGCGTTGATGATGTCATCACTGTGCTGCAGTTACACTGCCATATTCCTAACAGCAGGAGGAGTGCCTGTGTCAATGGCAACGGCCACAGCAGAGAAGAGGAGCAGCGTGACAAATAGCAATTTAAAGGGACAGTCTAGTCAAAATTAAACTTTACATGATTCAGATCGGGCATGTCATTTTAAACAATTTTCCATTTTACTTTTATTATCATATTTGCTTTGTTCCCTTGGTGGTATTTTTGAAAAGCTAAACCTAGGTAGGTTTAAACTGATTTCTAAACTGTTGAAAACCGCCTCTTAGCTCAGAGCATTTTGAAAAATGTTCACAGTTAGACAGTACTAGTTCATGTGTGTCATATAGATAACATTGTGCTCACTTCCGTGGAGTAATTTAAGAGTCTGCACTGAGTGGCTTAACTGCTTGTCTGTCAAAAGCACTGAGCTAAGGGGACAGTCTGCAGAGGTTTAGATACACGGCAATCACAGAGGTAAAACATATATAAATATAACTGTGTTGGTTATGCAAAACTGGGCAATGGGTAATAAAGGGATTATCTATCTTTTAAACAATAAAAATTCTGGTGTAGACTGTCCCTTTAAGAATACATTTACTGAGAACATTATGTGTTACTGACAAAAAACACCTCAGCAACATCTCCTGAGTACAGTGATACCACTCATTAATAGGTTTGTCGGGTTCTCATGGCGCTAAAAGGCCTTATTTTTAGGGGGTGCATTCCAGTTTTCCAACTTGGAATTCTAACATCTGTCATCATGCACCCATGTCCTATTTGGGACATTTCTGAAACTGGCCAATGTAATATACTCCAATCAAACCATATATTTTTGAAAAGTAGACACCCTAGGGTATTTGAAATGCTGTTATTTTAACACTTTCCATGCACTAATTCAACCACTAGTCTTTGTCAATCTTGTGCGTAGTAATTTTTTGTTAGTTATTTATCACACACATTGTACTTTAGGCATTGATTATCAGTTCCTGTTATGTGTGACTAACAAAAAACACCTCAATATGTGTTCAACAAAATCTGAGTACAGTGATACCACCCATGAATAGGTTTGTTGCGTTCTCAGGGGGCAAAAATGCCTTATTTTTAGCGGGCGCATTCCAGTTTTCAAAGTTGGAATTTTCAGATCTGTCATCATGCACCAATGTACTATTGAGGCAATTTCTGAAGCCGGCCAATTTAATTTACCCCCATCAAACCATATATTTTGGAAAAGTAGACACCCTATGGTATTTGAAAATCTGGTATTTTAACACTTTCAATGCACTAATTCAACCACCAGTCTGTCAAACTATTGGGCAGTCATTTTTTTGTGTTATTTTTCACACACATTGTACTTTAGGCAAGCATTCTCAGTTCCTGTTATGTGATACTGCCAAAGAAGACCCAATATGTGTTCAGCAACATCTCCTGAGTACCACCTATGCATAGGTTTTTTGACTTGTTTGGGGGGTGCAATGCCAAACCTCTGACGTGCTTGTTATTTTTTTTTCACATTTAACATATCTTCTTTGCCGATCTTCTTTTTGGGGCCTGTTGTATGTTATTGCAAGAAAACACTCAGGTTGCTTTTTGCAAGACCCCCTTATTACACCCATGCCCCCCATGCATAGGTTTGCCAGGATTTTGGGAAGGTTCAGTTACAATTGTAAAAGTAAAAAACAACAACTCAGTAACAGTAAATGTAACCAAACCCCCCTCCCCAAAAAAAACACATAATGGTAAATGTAAAAAAAAAATTAAAAATTTACCAGTGTGTGATACCATTTAAAGCAGTCCCCAATGCAGAGTTCAGTCTGTCCAGAGCAATCAGGACAGTAAAAGGTGGTGTCCTTTCTCTGCCCCCTCTTGGTACAGACTCTGCATTTTTTCTGAGGATTCTGCTTCGCCGCATTAGGGGGGATTTTGAAAAAAAGATGGGTAGCCCCAACTCTGTTCTCTCTCATCACCGACTTGGGAGCAGGTGCATCTTGGTACAAAATCCCAGAAATAATCTGGAGCTGAAACTGTAAAAAAGTCAGTTTCATTTCGGGGTTTCCTTTTTTGAATAACATAAAAGTGTTGTGGGTTGCAATCTGCATTAAAGGGCCATTGTAAGTAAATATTTTCTATGCCTGTTACTAACTAACTAACTAACTAACTAACCCAAATATGCTTTTTATCAATAGCATTTCATTAACATATCTCTACCGTATATCAGAAATCTTGCCTGCAAATTTAATTGTTTTCCAAACCCACTCCGTGGGTATCCTTTGCTCTGTACCAATCCGTTTACAATACCTAGGTTTCAAAATGGCACTTTAAACACAAAGTTATTGGTTTAAGTATTTTGAACATGCAGTGCTAAAAATAATGGGCAGGATAACGTGACATCATCGGCGAATAAAAGTTATAACTTTTAGAACGTTATGAAACTGTTTTGGAGAAAATATAGGTCAGTAGGTTTTAATTAATGTTTATTAACTTTAATATGTTAGTTGTTTAGCTTAAAAATTATAACAGAAAGTAATCCTTTAAGTAAATTGCAACATTTTTGTACCAGGCCATTATCTTCCGCATAATTAGGTAGGGCTGTAGCAGCTGATCTGCTAAATAAACCCCACCCATATGCCGGTTATAAGCCTTGATGCACACTGGCTTCCTTATGCTCTCAGCTTTGCCACGTACAGAGACCTCCACAGTCCTCTCTGTGTGGATGGTGGTAAGAAGGTGGTAAGAAGGTATACATCCTTCTTGTCTCTGTATTTAACTGACAACAGCTCCTCTTGGTCTCTCCCCCCTTTGTAGCCGGGTGCATTCAAGTTGTCCTGGGAGACCTGTGTGGATCTTTGGAATTGTACCGCAAGCTACTGTATCAAAACAATACAGTAGCTTGAACAAAAGGACACTTGTATAAAATTGTCTACATACAAGTGATACCCTTTGTTCATCAAGGGTAAAATTAGGTCTCAGACAATCTTGCCAGTGGTTCCCATATGTTCTGGGCAGCCTGGAGGGTCAAGATGGATATCCTTTCCCCCGTACACCCGGAAGGCCTGAGTATACCCAGTCTCACTCTCAAAGAGCTTATACACCTTTACTCCATACCTGGAGCGCTTGTAGGGAATATACTGCTTGAATCCAAGCCTTCCCTTATACTTCATCAGTGATTCATCCACGCATATAATCCTTCCAGGGGTATAAGCCTCTGCAAAACTGGCAGCAAAGTGGGCAATCAGGGGGTGGATTTTATACAGCCTTTCAAACTGGGGATGCTCCCTAGGGGGGCACAGGCTGTTGTCGCTGAAGTGCATGAAATGTAGAATCATTTCATACCTCTTCCTCAACATACTCTGGGAGAAAATGGGGGAAGAGCAAATGGGGATACTGCTCCAGAAGGAGCGGATGGAGGGTTTTTTTTTTATGATGCCCATCAGCATAGACAATGCCCAGAATTTTTTAAATTCTGGCACATCGATGGGGGCCCATTGCTGCTTTGCCAACAAAGTGTAAGGTTTTGCAGCATGGAACTGATGGGCATATAAATTAGTTTGGGAGACAATATTCCCCAATACATCATCACCCAGAAACACCTCCATAAACTGTTGGGGGCTAAATCCTGACACATCCACATTGATGCCAGGACTTGCAGTGAAGGGTGAGATATCTGGCCTCTGGTGATGAGGCGTTAACCACTCTTCAGCAGCAATGGCAGCTGGAGCAACACATTTTCTTCTGGCAGGGGGTTAGCAGGGGGGCTAGCAGACACTATCACTATCAGTTGAGACTGTATCTAATGATGTATCTGAGCATATGGCAGGGTCGAAATTGGGGTCTGAGTCAGACATAGAGGCGTCTGACTCTGACGCAAGGAAGGCATATACCTCCTCAGCACAATATGTTCTCTGTGACATGATTTATTTTTATGTTACAGAGAAAAAAAAATATTTAAAAAAAATCAACACAAAATTTAAATTTAAATTAACTAAATGGCTCTAAAAAGAACCTTTGGGTCTCAAAAAATTACTAAAAAAAAAAATTAACCTTTAAAAAAATTCATAAAGAGCAAAAAAGTGCTGCTGTGCTACTGCCAGTGACTTATAGTGATCACTGGCAAGCTAGGCGTTAATGGCTCTGAAAAGAACCTTTGGGTCTCACAATTTTTAACAAATATATAAGCTAAATCTCTCTCTCCTAAACACAGATCTCTCTCTCCCACAAAAAGCAAGTGAGGAGACGAAGGGAGATCCACACTGGTCAGAGTCAATATTTACAAATATTGGCATGTTCAGACAAATGGAATATTTTATTATCAAACTTTTTTTATTGTAGCAAGCTAAGATTTGCTGACCCCAGCCTGCCCCTATGATGGGGCAGGCTAGGGACACCCCCAGAAGCCTCACCATGCACTGGGCATTGCCATCTTTGAAGCCACATGGGGGTGTCAGTATATTTATAAGAATCTCAATAGTGCTCTCCAAATAATATGTCAGTCTATGGCAGGGTTATAATATAATATATTTAATAATTATCCTTTTAAAAATAAACCCTCAATCAATATGCATCTACTATAAACAATAAAATTAATATAAATACCTGAATTCTTTTTATTAGTTAATATCTATGAACACATTGGAATATATTTGTAATACCAGAATTTGAAACAATATTATACACGTTTAAAAACTATTAAGATATGCTATACTTCTTACAAAGCTCATAAAAGTTTACCTTTAAAACTAGCCTTATTTACAATAGCCTTTCATTCAATTGACACAGTGAGATTCCAAGTAATATACTCAGCTATTTAACCACGCTTTATTCTAACACAATTCTAATTTAAAACATCATAAATTGCAAAGATAAATTACTTAGCATACAAGATACAAATTTGACACTATATAGGGCTATGGACACCAGTTTTAAAATACAATTTATTTCTTTAAGTCTGCTACATACAGCAACAATGAATGTTTGCTTTAAATATTTTGCATACAAAAGGCAAGCTAAGAACTATTCAAGACTATGAAATACAGTTTAAAACACAAATTGCTCTCTTTAATCTACCCACAATCTTTTAATACTTTACCAGGATGAACACCAATCGATATCCAATATCTCTCAGCAGGTTTAATCTCACCTCAGAAGACCAATAAGTATATTTTGCAATCAATGAGAAAAGGTAGACCAGCTTTGCTAGAGTAATGGTATATTTCATGCCCAACAAACCAGTTACAAGTCAGTTCAGCAGAATCTGTCCCTCTCCTATCTTGCCTTAAGTTTATATGTGTTTCCATCATGGGTGAGAATATGGGAGGCCCTTTTCGGAAAACCTGCTTTGTTATTGGCCCTTACGGATCTGATCATCCTATTGGTTACCTGGGAATTTCATTTTTAACAGCCTAAAAAGCCTTCTGGCTGTAGTTCTCACATCATAACACCGGGGGCAGCGTGACAGACAAACACAGCAATACATTTACTCATTTCTAACAGTTATCCCATACAACGATTATTTTAAACAATACTATAACAATGCATCAATAAATTACTATATTAATTGTAGATGGGGTAGTATCATATCAATTTTCTGATTATTTTGATATGAAACATCATGTGCCTTTAGCATTATACTATATTAAAGCAAATTAATACTGCTAATTATTCTGAAATTAATGGCATTTATATATCTGTTATATATGTATTCACACAAATACAGCATGTTCTACATCTCCAACAAATTCTGCATGCATGAATTTTGTCTATGGTCCATCTGAAATAAAAATAAGTGTTATTGATTATTTCACAAATATTTTTTCAAATACGGCTGCTAAGACATTTTATACTTTCAATATATATATATATATATATATATATATATATATATATATATATATATATATATATACACATTCATTTCTATGCAGTATCTTGTATTTATCATCTTTGAAAAAAATAAAAAAACATTTAGATCGACTAAAATAGTCACCTATCAAGCTTAGCAACTACTCATGTAATATTAGAAAATTAGACAATCTCCCAAATTTCTATATTCAATACATTCTGAGGCATACATTCAAATATGTTTATTTGCTGTATTTTTAGAAATTTCCAAAGTTACACTATAACATCTGTCTTTGTTGGCCAAGTTTTCATTGCCCCACTTACATAGCATGGGGTCAATTTGCATGTGAAATGTAAATGGTTACTTTTTTAAAATATCTCACCTAGATCAGACTAACAGGCACCGTTATCACATATTTCCAGGTAGTGGCCACATATGGTCTCTTGGAAAGGTTGTTAAAGTTAAAGAAACCAAATGTTTTTATGTCCTTACTTGTGTGTTTAGATTAACTTTGCATACTAAGTGGGGGGGGGAGCTGAACATGAGTGAAGTCAATTTTTCTGAATGAATGAATCATTTGCTACTGACTAGCCAAATATATGAATTTTATTTTTATATATATATATATATATATATATATCTTTACTTATACCTTGACATAAATCCCTCTTCCAATTTTAAATAGATGTAGGACACATGTATTTAAATTAGCTTAAAGTCAATGGTATTTGTAAAGGATGTTGACTGTACGCATCATAGACAGTCTTCTATGTAGAAAGTCTGTCATTTTTGAGCCTTCATGTTCATCAGCTAGGCATCTTTAAACTACAGTATGTCTTTAGCGCATTTGGGGATATGACACTTCTCCCTCTATGACTTGTAGTTGGGACCTAGGATGACACGCTCACAGCTGATTGATATGGACCCATTTATCTATGAAACTTTCATTTTTGGGGATCCGTATTTTATAGGCCACTGGAGATATTTTGTCAGTAATGACAAAAGGACCTTTCCATGATGGAAGAAATTTCTTCTCCCTAACCTGATCTCTTCCAACGTTATAAAGATAAACTTTATCATTTATTTCATATTCCTTTTTGGACGTTTTTAAATCATAATAGGTTTTAGTGGCAGTTGCAGCTTTCTCTAAATTCCTTTGAGCAAATGCAAAGGCGTATTGATGTGTATTGGCAGCATTTATCAAGTTTTGTTCTGATGTACGGTACAGCAGATGCTGAGGTAGAACCATTCTTCTACCAGTCATCAGTTCAAAAAGGGACATCTTGGTAGCACTACTTGGAGTTGCTCTTAATGCCATTAGGACTAGAGGTAGTTTTACATCCCAGTCTTTGCCCATTTCACTCGCAAACTTTTTAAGGATTTTAACAATGGATTGGTTGTAACGCTCTACACCACCACTTAAGGCAGCTCTATAAGCAATATGGAGCTTTCTTTTTACCCCTAGTATTTTCCACATTTTTGTCATCACTTCGCTAGTGAAGTGGGTTCCCTGATCTGACTCGATCCTTTGGGGCAAACCAAATCTGGAAAACACATGGTTTCAGCACTATTGTTAGGTACACTGATGCACTCTACCCATTTAGTGAACATGCATGTCACTGTTAACATGTATTTGTTACCTCTTGATGACCTAGTTACTGGACCAATAAAATCAATTTGTATATCTGACCATGGCATTACCATCCCCCTTTTCTGCAATGGAGCTCTATGCGTTGGCGCAGTGGGTTGGAACTGTGGACAGATTAAACACCCTTGACAGTAGGTTTGAACATCTTTCAACATGTGTGGCCAAAAAGCATAATCACGCAATATTTCATACGTGAGTTTGGCACCACGTACAGAGACCTCCACAGTCCTCTCTGTGTGGATGGTGGTAAGAAGGTGGTAAGAAGGTATACATCCTTCTTGTCTCTGTATTTAACTGACAACAGCTCCTCTTGGTGTCTCCCCCCTTTGTAGCCGGGTGCATTCAAGTTGTCCTGGGAGACCTGTGTGGATCTTTGGAATTGTACCGCAAGCTACTGTATCAAAACAATACAGTAGCTTGAACCAAAGGACACTTGTATAAAATTGTCTACATACAAGTGATACCCTTTGTTCATCAAGGGTAAAATTAGGTCTCAGACAATCTTGCCAGTGGTTCCCATATGTTCTGGGCAGCCTGGAGGGTCAAGATGGATATCCTTTCCCCCGTACACCCGGAAGGCCTGAGTATACCCAGTCTCACTCTCAAAGAGCTTATACACCTTTACTCCATACCTGGAGCGCTTGGAGGGAATATACTGCTTGAATCCCAGCCTTCCCTTATACTTCATCAGTGATTCATCCATGCATATAATCCTTCCAGGGGTATAAGCCTCTGCAAAACTGGCAGCAAAGTGGGCAATCAGGGGGTGGATTTTATACAGCCTTTCAAACTGGTGATGCTCCCTAGGGGGGCACAGGCTGTTGTCGCTGAAGTGCATGAAATGTAGAATCATTTCATACCTCTTCCTCAACATACTCTGGGAGAAAATGGGGGAAGAGCAAATGGGGATACTGCTCCAGAAGGAGCGGATGGAGGGTTTTTTTTTATGATGCCCATCAGCATAGACAATGCCCAGAATTTTTTAAATTCTGGCACATCGATGGGGGCCCATTGCTGCTTTGCCAACAAAGTGTCAGGTTTTGCAGCATGGAACTGATGGGCATATAAAGTAGTTTGGGAGACAATATTCCCCAATACATCATCACCCAGAAACACCTCCATAAACTGTTGGGGGCTAAATCCTGACACATCCACATTGATGCCAGGACTTGCAGTGAAGGGTGAGATATCTGGCCTCTGGTGATGAGGCGTTAACCACTCTTCAGCAGCAATGGCAGCTGGAGCAACACATTTTCTTCTGGCAGGGGGTTAGCAGGGGGGCTAGCAGACACTATCACTATCAGTTGAGACTGTATCTAATGATGTATCTGAGCATATGGCAGGGTCGAAATTGGGGTCTGAGTCAGACATAGAGGCGTCTGACTCTGACGCAAGGAAGGCATATACCTCCTCAGCACAATATGTTCTCTGTGACATGATTTATTTTTATGTTACAGAAAAAAAAAATATTTAAAAAAAATCAACACAAAATTTAAATTTAAATTAACTAAATGGCTCTAAAAAGAACCTTTGGGTCTCAAAAAATTACTAAAAAAAAATTAACCTTTAAAAAAATTCATAAAGAGCAAAAAAGTGCTGCTGTGCTACTGCCAGTGACTTATAGTGATCACTGGCAAGCTAGGCGTTAATGTCTCTGAAAAGAACCTTTGGGTCTCACAATTTTTAACAAATATATAAGCTAAATCTCTCTCTCCTAAACACAGATCTCTCTCTCCCACAAAAAGCAAGTGAGGAGACGGAGGGAGATCCACACTGGTCAGAGTCAATATTTACAAATATTGGCATGTTCAGACAAATGGAATATTTTATTATCAAACTTTTTTTATTGTAGCAAGCTAAGATTTGCTGACCCCAGCCTGCCCCTATGATGGGGCAGGCTAGGGACACCCCCAGAAGCCTCACGATGCACTGGGCATTGTCATCTTTGAAGCCACATGGGGGTGTCAGTATATTTATAAGAATCTCAATAGTGCGCTCCAAATAATATGTCAGTCTATGGCAGGGTTATAATATAATATATTTAATAATTATCCTTTTAAAAATAAACCCTCAATCAATATGCATCTACTATAAACAATAAAATTAATATAAATACCTGAATTCTTTTTATTAGTTAATATCTATGAACACATTGGAATATATTTGTAATACCAGAATATGAAACAATATTATACACGTTTAAAAACTATTAAGATATGCTATACTTCTTACAAAGCTCATAAAAGTTTACCTTTAAAACTAGCCTTATTTACAATAGCCTTTCATTCAATTAACACAGTGAGATTCCAAGTAATATACTCAGCTATTTACCCACGCTTTATTCTAACACAATTCTAATTTAATAACATCAGAAATTGCAAAGATAAATTACTTAGCCTACAAGATACAAATTTGACACTATATAGGGCTATGGATACCAGTTTTAAAATACAATTTATTTCTTTAAGTCTGCTACATACAGCAACAATGAATGTTTGCTTTAAATATTTTGCATACAAAAGGCAAGCTAAGAACTATTCAAGACTATGAAATACAGTTTAAAACACAAATTGCTCTCTTTAATCTACCCACAATCTTTTAATACTTTACCAGGATGAACACCAATCGATATCCAATATCTCTCAGCAGGTTTAATCTCACCTCAGAAGATCAATAAGTATATTTTGCAATCAATGAGAAAAGGTAGACCAGCTTTGCTAGAGTAATGGTATATTTCACGCCCAACAAACCAGTTACAAGTCAGTTCAGCAGAATCTGTCCCTCTCCTATCTTGCCTTAAGTTTATATGTGTTTCCATCATGGGTGAGAATATGGGAGGCCCTTTTCGGAAAACCTGCTTTGTTATTGGCCCTTACGGATCTGATCATCCTATTGGTTACCTGGGAATTTCATTTTTAACAGCCTAAAAAGCCTTCTGGCTGTAGTTCACACATCATAACACCGGGGGCAGCGTGACAGACAAACACAGCAATACATTTACTCATTTCTAACAGTTATCCCATACAACGATTATTTTAAACAATACTATAACAATGCATCAATAAATTACTATATTAATTGTAGATGGGGTAGTATCATATCAATTTTCTGATTATTTTGATATGAAACATCATGTGCCTTTAGCATTATACTATATTAAAGCAAATTAATACTGCTAATTATTCTGAAATTAATGGCATTTATATATCTGTTATATATGTATTCACACAAATACAGCATGTTCTACATCTCCAACAAATTCTGCATGCATGAATTTTGTCTATGGTCCATCTGAAATAAAAATAAGTGTTATTGATTATTTCACAAATATTTTTTCAAATACGGATGCTAAGACATTTTATACTTTCAATATATATATATATATATATATATATATATATATATATATAAATATATATATATATATATATATATACATTCATTTCTATGCACTATCTTGTATTTATCATCTTTGAAAAAATAAAAAAACATTTAGATCGACTAAAATAGTCACCTATCAAGCTTAGCAACTACTCATGTAATATTAGAAAATTAGACAATCTCCCAAATTTCTATATTCAATACATTCTGAGGCATACATTCAAATATGTTTATTTGCTGTATTTTTAGTAAATTCCAAAGTTACACTATAACATCTGTCTTTGTTGGCCAAGTTTTCATTGCCCCACTTACATAGCATGGGGTCAATTTGCATGTGAAATGTAAATGGTTACTTTTTTAAAATATCTCACCTAGATCAGACTAACAGGCACCGTTGGGATTTTATCACATATTTCCAGGTAGTGGCCACATATGGTCTCTTGGAAAGGTTGTTAAAGTTAAAGAAACCAAATGTTTTTATGTCCTTACTTGTGTGTTTAGATTAACTTTGCATACTAAGTGGGGGGGGGGGGGGGGGGGGGGAGCTGAACATGAGTGAAGTCAATTTTTCTGAATGAATGAATCATTTGCTACTGACTAGCCAAATATATGAATTTTATATATATATATATATATATATATATATATATATATATATATATATATATATATATATATATATATCTTTACTTATACCTTGACATAAATCCCTCTTCCAATTTTAAATAGATGTAGGACACATGTATTTAAATTGGCTTAAAGCCAATGGTATTTGTAAAGGATGTTGACTGTACGCATCATAGACAGTCTTCTATGTAGAAAGTCTGTCATTTTTGAGCCTTCATGTTCATCAGCTAGGCATCTTTAAACTACAGTATGTCTTTAGCGCATTTGGGGATATGACACTTCTCCCTCTATGACTTGTAGTTGGGACCTAGGATGACACGCTCACAGCTGATTGATATGGACCCATTTATCTATGAAACTTTCATTTTTGGGGATCCGTATTTTATAGGCCACTGGAGATATTTTGTCAGTAATGACAAAAGGACCTTTCCATGATGGAAGAAATTTCTTCTCCCTAACCTGATCTCTTCCAACGTTATAAAGATAAACTTTATCATTTATTTCATATTCCTTTTTGGACGTTTTTAAATCATAATAGGTTTTAGTGGCAGTTGCAGCTTTCTCTAAATTCCTTTGAGCAAATGCAAAGGCGTATTGATGTGTATTGGCAGCATTTATCAAGTTTTGTTCTGATGTACGGTACAGCAGATGCTGAGGTAGAACCATTCTTCTACCAGTCATCAGTTCAAAAGGGGACATCTTGGTAGCACTACTTGGAGTTGCTCTTAATGCCATTAGGACTAGAGGTAGTTTTACATCCCAGTCTTTACCCATTTTACTCGCAAACTTTTTAAGGATTTTAACAATGGATTGGTTGTAACGCTCTACACCACCACTTAAGGCAGCTCTATAAGCAATATGGAGCTTTCTTTTTACCCCTAGTATTTTCCACATTTTTGTCATCACTTCGCTAGTGAAGTGGGTGCCCCGATCTGACTCGATCCTTTGGGGCAAACCAAATCTGGAAAACACGTGGTTTCAGCACTATTGTTAGGTACACTGATGCACTCTACCCATTTAGTGAACATGCATGTCACTGTTAGACATGTGCGGTTCGTTTCGGATTAATTCGGAAATTCGGTAAATTCGGTAAATTCGGAGATTCGGATCGATTCGGATTTCCGAATTAAAATACTTCCGAATCTACCGAATGAATCCGAAATAGCTGCCGTATCTCCGAATAAATCCGAATTAGCTCGTTAAGATTCGGCATTTCCCCATAGGAAACAATGGGAGTTTCGGCTGAAAAAAAACCTAACACCGCAGCCCCATTGTTTCCTATGGGGAAACACTAAGTCTGCACCTAACACCCTAACATGTACCCCGAGTCTCTAAACACCCCTAATCTAACACTTATTAACCCCTAATCTGCTGCCTCCGCTATCGCTGACACCTACATTATTTTATTAACCCCTAATCTGCCGACCGAATATCGCCTCCACCTACATTATAGCTATTAACCCCTAATCTGCTGTCCCTAACACCGCCGACCCCTACATTATAGTTATTAACCCCTAATCTGCCTCCCCCAACGTCGCCGCAATCTAACTACAAGTATTAACCCCTAATCTGCCGACCCGATATCGCCGCCGCCTACATTATAGCTATTAACCCCTAATCTGCTGTCCCTAATACCGCCGACCCCTACATTATAGTTATTAACCCCTAATCTGCCTCCCCCAACGTCGCCGCAATCTAACTACAAGTATTAACCCCTAATCTGCCGACCGCAAATCGCCGCCACTATAATAAATGTATTAACCCCTAAACCGCCGCACTCCCGCCTCGCAAACACTATAATACATTTTATTAACCCCTAATCTGCCCTCCCTAACATCGCCGCCACCTACCTACAATTATTAACCCCTAATCTCCCGCCCCCATCGTCGCCGCTACTATAATAAGGTTATTAACCTCTAAACCTAAGTCTAACCCTAACACTAACACCCCCTAACATAAATATAATTTAAATAAAACGAAATAAGTTTACTATAGTTAAATAAATTAATCCTATTTAAAACTAAAGACTTACCTGTAAAATAAACCCTAAGATAGCTGCAATATAACTAATAGTTACATTGTAGCTATTTTAGCATTTATATTTATTTTACAGACAACTTTGTATTTATTTTAACTAGGTACAATAGCTATTACATAGTTATTGACTAATTAATAGCTACCTAGTTAAAATAATTACAAAATTACCTGTAAAATAAATCCTAACCTAAGTTACAATTAAACCTAATTAACTACAAGTACCTACAATTATCTACAATTAAATAAACTAAAGTACAAAACCCCCCCACTAAATTACAAAAAAAAACAAACACTAAATTACAAAAAATAAAAAAATATTACAAGAATTTTAAACTAATTACACCTAATCTAAGCCCCCTAATAAAATAACAAAGCCCCCCAAAATAAAAAAAATGCCCTACCCTATACTAAATTACAAAAGTTAACAGCTCTATTACCTTACCAGCCCTGAACAGGGCCTTTTGCGGGGCATGCCCCAAAGAAAACAGCTCTTTTGCCTGTAAAAAAAAAACACAATCCCCCCCCCACATTACAACCCACCACCCACATACCCCTACTCTAACCCAAACCCCCCTTAAATAAACCTAACACTACCCCCCTGAAGATCTCCCTACCTTGAGTCGTGTTCACCCAGCCGGGCCGAAGTCTTCATCCGATGGGGCAGAAGAGGACATCCAGACCGGCAGAAGTCTTCATCCAAGTGGGGCAAGAAGAGGTCTTCCATCCATCATACAAGTACCAAAATACAAACAAACACTAAATTAGCAAAAATAATAAAATATTACAATAATTTTAAACTAATTACACCTAATCTAAGCCCCCTACTAGCTATTAATATAGCTTCAATATAACTAATAGTTACATTGTAGCTATTTTAGGATTTATATGTATTTTACAGGCAACTTTGTATTTATTTTAACTAGGTACAATAGTTATTAAATAGTTAATAACTATTTAATAACTACCTAGCTAAAATAAATACAAATTTACCTGTAAAATAAATCATAACCTAAGTTACAATTACACCTAACACTACACTATCATTAAATTAACTAAATAAATGAATCCTATATAAAACTAAAGACTTACCTGTAAAATAAACCCTAATATAGCTGCAATATAACTAATAGTTACATTGTAGCTATTTTAGCATTTATATTTATTGTACAGGCAACTTTGTATTCATTTTAACTAGGTTCAATAGCTATTAAATAGATATTGACTATTTAATAGCTACCTAGTTAAAATAATTACAAAATTACCTGTAAAATAAATCCTAACCTAAGTTACAATTAAACCTAACACTACACTATCATTAAATAAATTAACTACAAGTACCTACAATTAAATGCAATTAAAAAAACTAAACTAAAGTACAAACCCCCCCCCACTAAATTACAAAAAATAAAAAAATATTACAAGAATTTTAAACTAATTACACCTAATCTAAGCCCCCTAATAAAATAACAAAGCCCCCCAAAATAAAAAAAATGCCCTAACCTATACTAAATTACAAAAGTTAACAGCTCTATTACCTTACCAGCCCTGAACAGAGCCCTTTGCGGGGCATGCCCCAAAGAAAACAGCTCTTTTGCCTGTAAAAAAAAAACACAATCCCTCCCCCCACATTACAACCCACCACCCACATACCCCTACTCTAACCCAAACCCCCCTTAAATAAACCTAACACTACCCCCCTGAAGATCTCCCTACCTTGAGTCGTGTTCACCCAGCCGGGCCGAAGTCTTCATCCGATGGGGCAGAAGAGGACATCCAGACTGGCAGAAGTCTTCATCCAAGCGGGGCAAGAAGAGGTCTTCCATCCATCAGAAAAGTACAAAAAAACAAACAAACACTAACTTAGCAAAAATAATAAAATATTACAATAATTTTAAACTAATTACACCTAATCTAAGCCCCCCTACTAGCTATTAATATAGCTACAATATAACTAATAGTTACATTGTAGCTATTTTAGGATTTATATTTATTTTACAGGCAACTTTGTATTTATTTTAACTAGGTACAATAGCTATTAAATAGTTAATAACTACCTAGCTAAAATAAATACAAATTTACCTGTAAAATAAACCCTAACCTAAGTTACAATTACACCTAACACTACACTATCATTAAATTAACTAAATAAATTAATCCTATATAAAACTAAATACTTACCTGTAAAATAAACCCTAATATAGCTACAATATAACTAATAGTTACATTGTAGCTATTTTAGCATTTATATTTATTTTACAGGCAACTTTGTATTTATTTTAACTAGGTACAATAGCTATTAAATAGATATTTACTGTTTAATAGCTACCTAGTTAAAATAATTACAAAATTACCTGTAAAATAAATCCTAACCTAAGTTACTATTAAACCTAACACTACACTATCATTAAATAAATTAACTACAAGTACCTACAATTAAATACAATGAAATAAACTAAACTAAAGTACAAAAAAAACAAACACTAAATTACAAAAAATAAAAAAAATTACAAGAATTTTAAACTAATTACACCTAATCTAAGCCCCCTAATAAAATAACAAAGCCCCCCAAAATAAAAAAATGCCCTACCCTATACTAAATTACAAAAGTAATCAGCTCTATTACCTTACCAGCCCTGAACAGGGCCTTTTGCGGGGCATGCCCCATAGAAAACAGCTCTTTTGCCTGTAAAAAAAAACACAATACCCCCCCCCCACATTACAACCCACCACCCACATACCCCTACTCTAACCCAAACCCCCCTTAAATAAACCTAACACTACCCCCCTGAAGATCTCTCTACCGTGTCTTCACCCAGCGGGCCGAAGTCTTCATCCGATCGGGCAGAAGAGGACATCCAGACCGGCAGAAGTCTTCATCCAAGCGGGGCAAGAAGAGGTCTTCCATCCATCAGAAGTCTTGATCCAGGCGGCATCTTCTCTGTTCATCCATCCGGAGCGGAGCGGCAGCATCCTGAAGACATCCCACGCAGAGCATCCTCTTCTTTCTTGATCCGACGACTAGGTGACTGTACCTTTAAGTGACGTCATCCAAGATGGCGTCCCTTGAATTCCGATTGGCTGATAGGATTCTATCAGCCAATCGGAATTAAGGTAGGAAAAATCTGATTGGCTGATTTAATCAGCCAATCAGATTCAAGTTCAATCCGATTGGCTGATGGAATCAGCCAATCGGATTGAACTTGAATCTGATTGGCTGATTGAATCAGCCAATCAGATTTTTCATACCTTAATTCCGATTGGCTGATAGAATCCTATCAGCCAATCGGAATTCAAGGGACGCCATCTTGGATGACGTCACTTAAAGGTACAGTCACCTAGTCGTCGGATCAAGAAAGAAGAGGATGCTCTGCGTGGGATGTCTTCAGGATGCTGCCGCTCCGCTCCGGATGGATGAACAGAGAAGATGCCGCCTGGATCAAGACTTCTGATGGATGGAAGACCTCTTCTTGCCCCGCTTGGATGAAGACTTCTGCCGGTCTGGATGTCCTCTTCTGCCCGATCGGATGAAGACTTCGGCCCGCTGGGTGAAGACACGGTAGAGAGATCTTCAGGGGGGTAGTGTTAGGTTTATTTAAGGGGGGTTTGGGTTAGAGTAGGGGTATGTGGGTGGTGGGTTGTAATGTGGGGGGGGTATTGTGTTTTTTTTTACAGGCAAAAGAGCTGTTTTCTATGGGGCATGCCCCCGCAAAAGGCCCTGTTCAGGGCTGGTAAGGTAATAGAGCTGATTACTTTTGTAATTTAGTATAGGGGAGGGCATTTTTTTATTTTGGGGGGCTTTGTTATTTTATTAGGGGGCTTAGATTAGGTGTAATTAGTTTAAAATTCTTGTAATTTTTTTTATTTTTTGTAATTTAGTGTTTGTTTTTTTTGTACTTTAGTTTAGTTTATTTCATTGTATTTAATTGTAGGTACTTGTAGTTAATTTATTTAATGATAGTGTAGAGTTAGGTTTAATAGTAACTTAGGTTAGGATTTATTTTACAGGTAATTTTGTAATTATTTTAACTAGGTAGCTATTAATTAGTCAATAACTATTTAATAGCTTTTGTACCTAGTTAAAATAAATACAAAGTTGCCTGTAAAATAAATATAAATGCTAAAATAGCTACAATGTAACTATTAGTTATATTGTAGCTATATTAGAGTTTATTTTACAGGTAAGTATTTAGTTTTATATAGGATTAATTTATTTAGTTAATTTAATGACAGTGTAGTGTTAGGTGTAATTGTAACTTAGGTTAGGGTTTATTTTACAGGTAAATTTGTATTTATTTTAGCTAGGTAGTTATTAACTATTTAATAGCTATTGTACCTAGTTAAAATAAATACAAAGTTGCCTGTAAAATAAATATAAATCCTAAAATAGCTACAATGTAACTATTAGTTATATTGTAGCTATATTAATAGCTAGTAGGGGGCTTAGATTAGGTGTAATTAGTTTAAAATTATTGCAATATTTTATTATTTTTGCTAATTTAGTGTTTGTTTGTTTTTTTGTACTTTTCTGATGGATGGAAGATCTCTTCTTGCCCCGCTTGGATGAAGACTTCTGCCAGTCTGGATGTTCTCTTCTGCCCCATCGGATGAAGACTTCGGCCCGGCTGGGTGAACACGACTCAAGGTAGGGAGATCTTCAGGGGGGTAGTGTTAGGTTTATTTAAGGGGGGTTTGGGTTAGAGTAGGGGTATGTGGGTGGTGGGTTGTAATGTGGGGGGGGGGTTGTGTTTTTTTTTTACAGGCAAAAGAGCTGTTTTCTTTGGGGCATGCCCCGCAAAAGGCCCTGTTCAGGGCTGGTAAGGTAATAGAGCTGTTAACTTTTGTAATTTAGTATAGGGTAGGGCATTTTTTTTATTTTGGGGGGCTTTGTTATTTTATTAGGGGGCTTAGATTAGGTGTAATTAGTTTAAAATTCTTGTAATATTTTTTTATTTTTTGTAATTTAGTGGGGGGGGGTTGTACTTTAGTTTAGTTTTTTAATTGTATTTAATTGTAGGTACTTGTAGTTAATTTATTTAATGATAGTGTAGTGTTAGGTTTAATTGTAACTTAGGTTAGGATTTATTTTACAGGTAATTTTGTAATTATTTTAACTAGGTAGCTATTAAACAGTAAATATCTATTTAATAGCTATTGTACCTAGTTAAAATAAATACAAAGTTGCCTGTACAATAAATATAAATGCTAAAATAGCTACAATGTAACTATTAGTTATATTGCAGCTATATTAGGGTTTATTTTACAGGTAAGTCTTTAGTTTTATATAGGATTCATTTATTTAGTTAATTTAATGATAGTGTAGTGTTAGGTGTAATTGTAACTTAGGTTATGATTTATTTTACAGGTAAATTTGTATTTATTTTAGCTAGGTAGTTATTAAATAGTTATTAACTATTTAATAGCTATTGTACCTAGTTAAAATAAATACAAAGTTGCCTGTAAAATAAATATAAATCCTAAAATAGCTACAATGTAACTATTAGTTATATTGAAGCTATATTAATAGCTAGTAGGGGGCTTAGATTAGGTGTAATTAGTTTAAAATTATTGTAATATTTTATTATTTTTTGTAATTTAGTGTTTGTTTGTATTTTGGTACTTGTATGATGGATGGAAGACCTCTTCTTGCCCCGCTTGGATGAAGACTTCTGCCGGTCTGGATGTCCTCTTCTGCCCCATCGGATGAAGACTTCGGCCCGGCTGGGTGAACACGACTCAAGGTAGGGAGATCTTCAGGGGGGTAGTGTTAGGTTTATTTAAGGGGGGTTTGGGTTAGAGTAGGGGTATGTGGGTGGTGGGTTGTAATGTGGGGGGGGATTGTGTTTTTTTTTTTACAGGCAAAAGAGCTGTTTTCTTTGGGGCATGCCCCGCAAAGGGCCCTGTTCAGGGCTGGTAAGGTAATATAGCTGTTAACTTTTGTAATTTAGTATAGGGTAGGGCATTTTTTTTATTTTGGGGGGCTTTGTTATTTTATTAGGGGGCTTAGATTAGGTGTAATTAGTTTAAAATTCTTGTAATATTTTTTTATTTTTTGTAATTTAGTGTTTGGTTTTTTTTGTAATTTAGTGGGGGGGTTTTGTACTTTAGTTTATTTAATTGTAGATAATTGTAGGTACTTGTAGTTAATTAGGTTTAATTGTAACTTAGGTTAGGATTTATTTTACAGGTAATTTTGTAATTATTTTAACTAGGTAGCTATTAATTAGTCAATAACTATTTAATAGCTTTTGTACCTAGTTAAAATAAATACAAAGTTGCCTGTAAAATAAATATAAATGCTAAAATAGCTACAATGTAACTATTAGTTATATTGCAGCTATATTAGGGTTTATTTTACAGGTAAGTATTTTGTTTTAAATATGATTCATTTATTTAGTTAATTTAATGATAGTGTAGTGTTAGGTGTTAGTGTAACTTAGGTTAGGATTTATTTTACAGGTAAATTTGTATTTATTTTAGCTAGGTAGTTATTAAATAGTTATTAACTATTTAATAACTATTGTACCTAGTTAAAATAAATACAAAGTTGCCTGTAAAATAAATATAAATGCTAAGATAGCTACAATGTAACTATTAGTTATATTGCAGCTATCTTAGGGTTTATTTTACAGGTAAGTCTTTAGTTTTAAATAGGATTCATTTATTTAACTATAGTAAACTTATTTCGTTTTATTTAAATTATATTTAAGTTAGGGGGTGTTAGGGTTAGGGTTAGACTTAGGTTTAGGGGTTAATAACCTTATTATAGTAGCGGCGACGATGGGGGCGGGAGATTAGGGGTTAATAATTGTAGGTAGGTGGCGGCGATGTTAGGGAGGGCAGATTAGGGGTTAATAAAATGTATTATAGTGTTTGCGAGGCGGGAGTGCGGCGGTTTAGGGGTTAATACATTTATTATAGTGGCGGCGATTTGCGGTCGGCAGATTAGGGGTTAATACTTGTAGTTAGATTGCGGCGACATTGGGGGGAGGCAGATTAGGGGTTAATAACTATAATGTAGGGGTCGGCGGTGTTAGGGACAGCAGATTAGGGGTTAATAGCTATAATGTAGGCGGCAGCGATATCGGGTCGGCAGATTAGGGGTTAATACTTGTAGTTAGATTGCGGCGACGTTGGGGGGAGGCAGATTAGGGGTTAATAACTATAATGTAGGGGTCGGCGGTGTTAGGGACAGCAGATTAGGGGTTAATAGCTATAATGTAGGCGGCGGCGATATCGGGGGAGGCAGATTAGGGGTTAATACTTATAGTTAGATTGCGGCGACGTTGGGGGAGGCAGATTAGGGGTTAATAACTATAATGTAGGGGTCGGCGGTGTTAGGGACAGCAGATTAGGGGTTAATAGCTATAATGTAGGCGGCGGCGATATCCGATCGGCAGATTAGGGGTTAAATAATGTTATTATAGGGTTTGCGATGTGGGGGGGCCTCGGTTTAGTGGTTCATAGGTAGTTTATGGGTGTTAGTGACTTAGTGTACTAAATGGGTGTTAGTGTAGTAAAAACATACCGAATTTCGGAACGGAATAGAACCGAATTCAGCCGAATCCGAATAAATCCGAAACTAATTTATTCGGATCCGAATAAATCCGAAACGAATTTATTCAAATTTTGCCGAATCAGATTCGATCCGAAACGAAATTCTAAAAGTCCGAATCGATCCGAACCGAAAACGAACCTAATTTTTTAGCGGTGCACATGTCTAGTCACTGTTAACATGTATTTGTTACCTCTTGATGACCTAGTTACTGGACCAATAAAATCAATTTGTATATCTGACCATGGCATTACCATCCCCCTTTTCTGCAATGGTGCTCTATGCGTTGGCGCAGTGGGTTGGAACTGTGGACAGATTAAACACCCTTGACAGTAGGTTTGAACATCTTTCAACATGTGTGGCCAAAAAGCATAATCACGCGATATTTCATACGTGAGTTTGGCACCACGATGACCAGATGTGGGAGCATCATGGGGATGTTGAAGCATTAGACCTCTGAACTTGGTGGGTACTACCCATTGCTGAATGCCAGTTTTAGAGGTTCTAATTAACAAACCATCCTGTAACTTGAATTGTGATCTGGATTTCATTAAGATTCTAAGATCTTCTTTGCCAATACAATGATCTTTTGAGATGGGGTTGCTTTCAGGATCTTCTATGTGTTTATAGAAGATGCCTATAATGGGGTCTTCTTTTTGACTAGTGATCAGGTCCTCACTAGGAGAATCCTGACTCCGTTGTACCAAGTTAGGCTCACTCTGTTATTTAGCCTGGTTTCTGGTAATGGCTTCTACCTGAATTGCACCCATTAAGTGGTCAATATTAAGGATTTCCCCAGTTATGGCTCCTTGTTTGGCTAATGAATCCGCAAGATCATTGCCTTCCTTATCTGGGCCTAGAACCCTGGAATGACCCTTGGTCTTTTTCAAGTGTATTGTCAAATCATTGGATACCACCAGATTATCAATCTCGCAGGACAACTTGCCATGCTTGACTGGTTTGTTATTGCTTTTCTGCATGCCATTTCTTTTCCAAGTTGGCAGGTATTCAACAAAACTGTCACGCACATAATTTGAGTCAGTTATGATCACAAATTCATGAATACCATGTTCAATAGCCATTTTGATGGTTTTTAGAATAGCAGTGAGTTCTGCAACTTGACTGGATCTTGGCCCAATGCTCAAACCTATAGATATATTTGGTAATCCATTTGCCCAAGTTATACCAATGCCAGCGACTAGTCTGCGCTCATTATCAATACTGGCATGGTATGAACAACCATCAACATACACCCAAAGTAATGTTTGGCAATTGTCCTCATTGTACATTTTATATGGGGAAAGCAATTGTTCCTCCAGGAAATCATCTTCTGATAATTCTTCCCCAGGATCTTTAGCAGTACAGTCGTGGAGCTCAGCAAGCCCCTATGCGACTGGATTCTTTTTATTATTATTTATATCTGCTTGTAGCAAATTTCTAAGGGCCAGCCTTGTAAGGAAAGAGTCCACGCTGTTATGCGGCTATTAGACAAATTCCCATCTCTTATTCTCTCACTTTGCAAATATAGCAAAGGCTGGTGGGCCATTTCTACAATAATTTTCTCACCCTGTATATAGCTACGGAAATTTTGTAGAGCCCATACAGTAGATAAAAGGGCTTTTTCGCAATCGCTAAATTTTATTTCTACTGGGGATAGAGTTTTGCTCGCATAGGCAATGACTTTGCTTAAATTATCATGCTTTTGGTATAAAACAGCACTCATGCTTATATCTGTGTACCCTGTTTCTAAGTAGAAAGGTTTACCACCTTCAGGGTACACTAAGCAATGTGCTTGAGTGAGTTTTATCTTCAGCTCTCTGATGGTTGTTTCTTGAGTCTCACTCCAGTGCCATTTCACATCCTTCTTTAGAAGAAGTAGTAGTGGTTTAGCTAATTCTGCATAATTATCAATGAATTTGTGAGAATAATTTCTCATACCAAGGAAAGATCTCAATTCCTTTAAGTTAGTTGGGTTTTTAGGATTTACTATAGCTTCCACCTTTTTTCTTCTGAGGATTTAACCCTTCAGAAGTAACTTCATGACCCAAGAAGTTTACACGAGTGCGGCACCATTGAGCTTTCTGTAGGGATAATTTGACACCTGCCCTTTTAAGTTGGCTGAGGACGTGTTTGAGCTCTGCGATGTGTTTTTCAAATCCGTGCTTTTGATTAAAACATCATCAACATAAGATAAGGTCTCCCTTTCCAGTGCATCAGGCATAGCCTTATGCATGAATACAGCAAATTCATGTCCAGAATTTATGTATCCAAAAGAAAGCCTCTGAAATGCATACTGGACCTTTTGGAATGAGAATGCCAGCTTATACTGGTCCTCCTCATGTACCTTTATGGTCCAATATCCCTGTGCACAATCAATGGCAGTGAATATATTGGATCCCTGCATTTGTGCTAGGTACTGGTCAATATATGGCACAGGCCAGCCAGACATGTACACTCATTTGTTTAGCTGTCTTAAATCAGCACACAAACCCCATTGTCCATTGGGCTTAAGAACACCTAGAATAGGATTGTTATAACAGCTGTGTAGCTGTCTTATGATACCCCTTTCTTCCAAGTTCCTTTTGATTTCTTAAAGAGAATCATATGAGGCTAAAGGAAGTCTGTATTGTTTAACAAAGACAGGTGGTGAATTGGGATGTGTTTGTATTCTTGCAATGTGTAAGTCTGTAGTCCCACAGTCATAAGAATCACTAGCAAAAATATCTTTGTACTCCATCAGGAGTTCTCGCAGCAGTTGGTGTTCATCATCGCTGGAACAGCCATTAGCTAAGGATATTTGTTCTTCGACTATTTGCTGAAATCCTGGAAAGATTTCAGGCTGTCCTTTTTCATAGGCTTCTTCCAACCTAGAGGTGAGATCCCCTTGATTATAATTTACATTGCCCCCATGACTCTGGGTATTGGGGTAATCTTGCTGTTTGATCAGCTGATCAAATACTAGAGAGGCTTCTTCAACTTTACAGATGCCTTCCTCTGAGCTGAAGGGATAAATAGACTGAATATTAAATAGACCCTCTGGCATAGATGCAAAGGATTGTTCTATTAATTGTTCTTCAGTTAAGTATCCGTCAGCTATTAGCCCAATTACATTATTCTGGAATCCAAAAGTGTAATAACTTGATTCCAGCGCGTATCCTATGGTAGTCCCTTGGATACGTTTATATCCTGTGGGGTCATGTTATGCACAGTAACATGTATTGTAATAGTTACAATATTCACCAAAGGAGTGTGGGCCATAGTAACACCCAGATTTTGTATTCTATGGGAGAGGCAAATTAGTGTTTCAGAAGTTTTAATTTCTGCCCTCTCTTTACCTGTAATGGTAAAAGAAATGTATCAGCCCCGGCAGGAATTATAACATCGCTAGACACCTGCATATTCACAGCATATTGCAATTGCTGGTTTGATTTCAGGGCTGCATTTTCATCCTGAAATACTTCAGGGTCCCCCTTTAACCTGCTCCAGAGGCAAGAGTTAATCAAATCTATTTGTATGGCATATCTATGTAAGATATCATTGCCAATGTATATCTGATTATGGGGAGTATTTAAAACTAAAAACAGGTGCTTCACTGACTTATTACCTATAGAGACAGATAATAAGCACTTAGCTGTGATGTTGTAGCTTTCAAACCTGTCATCCAGTCCGTTGACGCAGTGGTCTTGGGGAAAAAGATATTTAATCACTTTAGGTTCAGTTATCTGCTCTAATAAACCTTTGCTTATATAGCTAGCTTCCTGTTTTAAGTTTAATTTAGCATACTTGGTTTTACCAAGGTCATGCACTTGTATAGGGATAAATAGATCCTTTTTAAGTCTCTCAATCCCTGTGAGGTATTGAGCGTGCCCCCCACTTAGGGATTCTATGACCCCCCCTTGTGGAGAGATATGGTTAATACATCGCTGTCTAAAGAAATATCTGCAATCTTTCCAGGTGAAATTTTAAAAGTATTACCATCAGAGCCACTTAAAGGAGTCTGATCATCTATCTGTAAAATAGTGATTTCAGGTACAGAGTTATTCCTGTTTCAGGTACAGAGTTATTCCTGAAATGAATCTCCACAGCATCTGGTTTCTCTTCCACCACGTGACAGTTATGTCGGGGGCGAGATATACCAGATTTCTCATAATTGATAGGCCTTTTTACTTGTGACCAAATTACATTATTTATGCAATCAATTATGGTGCTTAATGGCTTCAGGAGATTCACTACCATTAATTAAACGATCAGTTGGCAGATCTACTATAATGACAGGGTGTCTTATAACCCTGTTCCCCAGCTTAAATTTTAGCCAGGCCGCACCGTAGACTTTTAGAGAGTCACCCCCAACTCCTATTAGAGAACCATAAAATTATTTTATTTTAGGTTTGTGGGGTGTTAGCTCATTTAGCTGTGTGTAGTACCTGTGGGATAAAATAGTTGCCTGAGACCCAGTATAAATTAATCCCATGATAGGGTTGGAGACTGAATCTTGCAGCTTAGCTAATACATAATATCTTCCTGCAGATTCTACCATTTCACACATAAAATTTACATTACTGTTCATTTGTGGGCTTTGCCATTTGATACCTGAATCCGCCATGTTTTCCCGTTCAGAGGAAACTTCATACCTACCGGTCTCCTCCATGACAAGTTTGGCTGGATTCTTGTGTACTGGATCTGTGGAAATAAGGTTAAGAGAACACTGCAAAGGAAGAGATTTGTTAATTTTCCCCGGGTGAGGTTGCTTGTCATCACAGCTAAATCATCCGTTTCCGGTCTGTGGGGAGAGAACATGATTAGTATCATTGACATTTATCATTATATTTTGTATATCTCCCCTCCCTTTCAGGTGATACTGCAGTATTTATGACTGTGCCTATGGTCCACTGCTGACCACTGGCTGTACCCCTAAAAAGTATTGTTCGGTTGCTGAGCCATAGAAGGTTGACTCATATTATCGAATTATTCGCTCAACCGATTTAACTGGGTAAAAAGCATATCTACCTGATTGTACAAGTTAACTCTACCCCTGGGCCTATCTCTTGGTGCCCCATAATAATGATTCCTGGACCATTGGGTTCCCTCAGAATCAGGGCAGATATTTCTATTCTGGCGTGGTTGTCCCTGGGGTTCAGCTTGTTCAGTATTAGTACTTTGGGGAGCATTATATACTTGGGGTGTCTGGTTACCCTGAGAATATCTTCGCCATCTATTGTATCTACCCTTGCGCGGATACCAATTATTTGGTGAGTACTCTCTTTGTGAGTAATTATTCACCTGATTATTTCCCCCACTTTGGTTATAGTCTCTCTGCGCCTCAGCCCGTGTTGGGGAAGGGGTAGAGTTAAACCTCTGTGTTTTGACTGGCCACCTCCATGTAGGTTTTCTTTTTAGACTCCAAATTGAGGGGGCTAGATGACACCCTAGTTTCTGCCACAAATTTGGGGTTTTGATTCCTTTTTTACCCCCCTGTTCACTGGACTGCTGAATAGTATAACTTTGTACTCTCTTTGATCAGCCATTCCAATGAGCAGTCCTCATCAAAATCTCTAGCTAAGTTAATTTTGATGGGTGTAGGCAGTGCTTCAAAAAATAAATTTACAAATTCTGAGCTATCAAATATGGGATTATCTTCAGCCATACTGTACGAATTTTTCAATACAGAAAGGAACTCGATGGGACTTTGATTCGCACTACATTTTAAACCATATACAGCTATTTTTGCCGCAGTTTTAGTACGATGTTGCCCGAATTCTTTTCTGCATTGTCATTTTATTTCCCTCCAGGAATGAATATTCATATCCTTTAGTGAAGTAAAGAATTTGTGATGTTTACCGTCAAATACCCAGGGCAGAAGTTTAATTTTTAATTTCTCACTTGTAACATTCATTATAGCTAATGCATTTTCAAAAGCCTCTAAGTGATCAATTATAGAGTTTGTTCCCTTGTTGGAGAATACAGGTACTGCACCCTTTATGAAAGTTACTATTTTATGGGAGTCATATACTTTTAGACCTATTTTGGGACTCCTTATTAGAGTTTCCCTCACCCGCACCAGCTGAGTTACAGCAGTTCCCTGGATTTACATCATGAGGTGATTGTCTATTTGGGAAATCTATTTCTGACCCAATAGGGGTCATTTGTCTACACTCTTCCATATATTTCTGCACCTCATCCCTGACACGTTCTCTAAGGGAGTTAGCATTATCTGCATTATTTTCACTGTTGACATAGTGGTTTTCATTATGGTGATATGACCTTTTAAATCACTTAGTTCTCTCTGGCTTTGCGCAAGCTGTTTATTTAAATCTTGTACTGTGCTAGTAAGTCTATGTTATGCTTATCCAAGGTGGTTAGGTTTTGGCCAAACTCATCCATTTTATTTTTGGCTATTTTTAAATCCTCCTCGCATCTGCGTGAGGAACGAATACTACTTTCTAGCTCCTATATTTGCAATTCTTTGTCTATGACACAAAGCGACATTTCGTCAATAACGCATATCACAAGGGACCAAGATTTTAGTATTAGTTCGTCTCGCTTTTTGAGAGTCTTGCATTGATCAATCATTAATAATTCTTGGAAGAGTTCATTTTTTTCATTCCACATATTATTATCAATGGTAATATTTTTAGCCTTAATTTCAAGCATATCCATAAAATTATTTAATTCAATATTAAACTTCTCTTTAATGTGGCCTATAATGTCTCTCTTAAAGACCTGACCCCTAGTAAGGAGTATTGTGATGGGACCATTTTCAACACTATGGAAAGATTCACTTCTGGCTACAGACATTATTATATTGGTTTGGTATTTAGTTAAATTAAAACACTAACACAATTTTTACCAATAAAAAGAGAGAAGAAAAAAATATATATTTAAAAAATAATAATATTAATTTTGAAATATGAGAAATTAATATTTTTATGAATTTTTAAACATGAAAAATTAATAATTTTGATTGATTTTGAAATATGAAAAAATAATAGTTTTATAAATTTTTCAAAAATTAATCTTTAACAATATTTCAAAATATCAATATCAATCTCGAAATATAAACATCAATATTTCAATCTTCAACAAAAAAATATTTTCAAAATATTAATTTTGAAATATGAAATTTTTTCTCTCTTTTCTAAGAATTTCTATTTACTACAAATATATTATATCAATATGATAAATATTAATAATATCTCAGCGATGCCTCCATACAAAATGTCAGTATATTTATAAAAATCTCAGTAGTGCTCTCCAAATAATATGTCAGTCTATGGCAGGGTTATAATACAATATATTTAATAATTATCCTTTTGAAAATAAACCCTCAATCAATATGCATCTACTATAAATCATAAAATTAATATAAATACCTGAATTCTTTTTATTAGTTAATATCTATGAACACATTGGAATATATTTGTAATACCAGAATATGAAACAATATTATACATATTTAAAAACTATTAAGATATGCTATATTTTTTACAAAGCTCATAAAAGTTTACGTTTAAAACTAGCCTTATTTACAATAGCCTTTCATTCAATTAACACAGTGAGATTCCAAGTAATATACGCAGCTATTTACCCACACTTTATTCTAACACAATTCTAATTTAAAACATCAGAAATTGCACAGATAAATTACTTAGCCTACAAGATACAAATTTGACACTATATAGGGCTATGGATACCATTTTTAAAATACAATTTATTTCTTTAATTCTGCTACATACAGCAACAATGAATGTTTGCTTTAAATATTTTGCATACAAAAGGCAAGCTAAGAACTATTCAAGACTATGAAATACAGTTTAAAACACAAATTGCTCTCTTTAATCTACCCACAATCTTTTAATATTTTACCAGGATGAACACCAATCGATATCCAATATCTCTCAGCAGGTTTAATCTCACCTCAGAAGACCAATATGTATATTTTGCAATCAATGAAAAAAGGTAGACCAGCTTTGCTAGAGTAATGGTATATTTCACGCCCAACAAACCAGTTACAAGTCAGCTCAGCAGAATCTGTCCCTCTCCTATCTTGCCTTAAGCTTATATGTGTTTCCCTCATGGATGAGAATATGGGAGGCCCTTTTCGGAAAACCTGCTTTGTTATTGGCCCTTACGGATCTGATCATCCTATTGGTTACCTGGGAATTTCATTTTTAACAGCCTAAAAAGCCTTCTGGCTGTAGTTCTCACATCATAACACCGGGGGCAGTGTGACAGACAAACACAGCAATACATTTACTCATTTCTAACAGTTATCCCATACAACGATTATTTTAAACAATACTATAACAATGCATCAATAAATTACAATATTAATTGTAGATGGGGTAGTATCATATCAATTTTCTGATTATTTTGATATGAAACATCATGTGCCTTTAGCATTATACTATATTAAAGCAAATTAATACTGCTAATTATTCTGAAATTAATGGCATTTATATATCTGTTATATATGTATTCTCCCCAATATAGCATGTTCTACATCTCCAACAAATTCTGCATGCATGAATTTTGTCTATGGTCCATCTGAAATAAAAATAAGTGTTATTGATTATTCACAAATATTTTTTCAAATACGGAGGCCTAAGACATTTTATACTTTCAATATATATATATATATATATACTATATATATATATATATATATATATATATATACATTCATTTCTATGCAGTATCTTGTATTTATCATCTTTGAAAAATAAAAATAAATAAATACAGAGGTTATTATTCTGGCACAGTTAATCATTTTAGATCGACTAAAATAGTCACCTATCAAGCTTAGCAACTACTCATGTAATATTAGAAAATTAGACAATCTCCCAAATTTCTATATTCAATACATTCTGAGGCATACATTCAAATATGTTTATTTGCTGTATTTTTAGTAAATTCCAAAGTTACACTATAGCATCTGTCTTTGTTGGCCAAGTTTTCATTGCCCCACTTACATAGAATGGGGTCAATTTGCATGTAAAATGTAAATGGTTACTTTCTCACAAAATATCTCACCTAGATCAGACTACCAGGCAACGTTGGGATTTTATCACATATTTCCAGGTAGTGGCCACATATGGTCTCTTGGAAAGGCTGTTAAAGTTAAAGAAACCAAATGTTTTATTATCCTTACTTGTGTGCTTAGAATAGCTTTGCATACTAAGTGGGGGGGGAGAGCTGAACATGAGTGAAGTCAATTTTTCTGAATGAATCATTTGCTACTGACTAGCCAAATATATGATTAATTAATTAATATATATATATATATATATATATATATATATATATATATCTTTACTTATACCTTGGCAGGGGAGGGGGCTATATGGGGGCTAAATTGGGCTATTTTATTAAAAAATAAATATATATATATTTTTTATTGGTATGTTTTTTTACTAAGTGCCTCGACCCACCAAGCACTTAGCACACTTACAGAGCATCAGAAGCTTGCCCAATGGCTTCCGATGCTCTGCCTGACTACTGGGCTCCACGTGGAGTGAAACCAGAAGTGATCGCTCCATGGGAGCAATCAAAACAAAGCCCAGCAGTCAGGAACAGTATTGCAGGATGCCCCAACATCAAGGCATCACTGCAATACTGTTTGAGAGGCTGGAAGCGATCTTGATCTCGATTCCAGCACTCAGATTACTCGAGGACATGTCAGGCAGGTCCTTGGTCCTTAACTGACACTCTTTGGAGGACGTGCCTGACACGTCCTTAGTTGCCAAGGGGTTAAAAAAAAAACAAGATTAAATTAATCTAAGATTACAAAAAATAAAAAAGTCTAACATTACATAAAATAATCCAAATTATCAAAAATAAAAAAATTTAAACCTAATCCCTATGAAAATAAAAAAGCCCCCCCCAAAATAAAAAACCCTAATCTAATATTACCAATAGCCATTAAAAGGGCCTTTTGTAGGGCATTGCCCTAAATTAGACAGCTATTTTACCTTAAAAAAATACTAAGTCAGATAGAGTATGCAATTTTAAGCAACTTTCTAATTTACTCCTATTATCAAATTTTCTTCATTCTCTTGGTATCTTTATTTGAAAAGGCAGGAATGTAAGCTTAGGAGCTAGACCATTTTTTTGTGTTTAGCACCCTGGGTAGTGCTTGCTGATTGGTGGCTACATTTAGACACAAATCATCAAGCGCTACCCAGATGCTGAACCAAAGATGGGCTGGCTTGTAAGCTTACATTACTGCTTTTTCAAATAAAGATACCAAGAGAACAAAGAAAAAATGATAATAGGAGTCAATTAGAAAGTTGCTTGAAATTGCGTGCTCTGTCTAAATCACAAAAGAAAAAATTTGTGTTCAGTATCCCTTTAACATTGCCTCTTGCCCCCCAAAAACTAAAACAGCTGGCCCTTTACAGAAAATGTTTACCAACCCCTAATTAAGAGGGACTCACTTTTAAGAAGTAGGAACTTGTGAGACTTATTAAAATTAATTATTCTCCAGCAATCATAATCTAGTCTAGAGTATCTTCAGTTTGTAAAGGTATAGGTATAAAAAATATTCTTTGTTGCGGCTAGAAAAGTTGTTAAACATCTTCAAACACAGATGCAAAATGTTTCAAAATAAATCCTGAGCATGATTTGAAATTGGTTAATTGGTTCATTTTGACAAATCCAACTAAGCCAAAAATACAGACCATCTGAGGTGAAGCTGATTGAATGAAAAATGAGAAAGCTTGCAAGTGTTAGGGTTGGTATCTATGGATCTTATGAGTACTATAACTAGATCCAACAGCTGTATGTGGAAGATAATATAACAAACCAAATCTCTGTTAAAACTTAGATGTGACACTTCCAGCAGCCAGAATAATACACACAAACTGGTACATGAATCTTCAAAATGAAATACGAGGGCAGATAGTTACTGATGGTATAATATGTAAAAAAAAGTTGAAAGAAGGGTCACTAATGTCAAAATTCATGCAGGAGTCAGTCTAAAGGGCAGATTTAACAACGGTCAAGCGGACATGATTCACTGTAGCGAATTATGTCCGCTCAACCCCGCTAAATGCCGACAGCATACACTGTTGGCATTTAACATTGCACAAGCATTTCTGGTCAAATGCTTGTGCAATGCCGCCTCCTGCTAACTGGCCGCTAGCAGGGGCTATCAATCATCCCGATCCGATTGGCTGCCAGTGAGCAGGGGGAGGACAATTTATGACCGCTGCTTCTTAACTTCCATTTTAGATGGACCTGAAACGATGGGGCTCCAAAGCAGCATCCGCTGCTTAAAAAAATGGAGCCATAAGAAGGCACAACATTGTAGCCAAAGCCCAGGAAGAGGTTCAGAACCACTAATTAGGAAACTGTGAGAGGGTAATTGGGTACCAAATCATATGAGACAAAAAACATGGGGGCCGATTTATCAAGGGCCGAATGGCCCCTGATGCCCCTGTTTCCACTGGAAACAGCAGTTATGAAGGAGTGGTCTTAAGACTGCTGATCCTTAATTGGTCCGCTTGCTCTGAGGCTGCGGATATCAATCCGCCTGATCCTATATGATCGGGTAGATTAACACCCCCAGCTAGTGGCCACAAATCTGCAGGGACCAGCATTGCACAAGCAGTTTACCAGAACTGCTTGTGCAATGTTAAATGCAGACAGCATCAACATTCAGTGATGTTTGCCAGACTTTGATAAATCGGCCCCATGGTGTCAAAATGATACGAGAAAAGAAAATAGCACACTATCTAAACCATGACATTTTAATCTTGACTTTAATGTCAATTTAAGTAAATATGGTACAATTTGGTAGTGAACTTAATTGTTATTAATAAATGTAGACAGGACAAAGTATTGATGGAAATATCTGTGGAAAGTATTCCACAGTGCTGCAGAATCTGTTGGTGCTTTATAAATTATTATTAATAATAATAATAATAATAATAATAATAATAATAATAGTAAAAAAATGTAAAACTGACAATGTTCAAGCTCTGTTTTATATTATATTATTTTTAAAGTAGGAAAACTATGTAAGTATTGTTTTAGGATTACAACATGCTTAATTTAGTGTATCCTACAAGCTGCAACAGTTGCAATATATAATCACACACCAGAACTGATAGGAGGTACATAATAAATCATCATTGTACTTGTGAGACTAAAAGCTACATCTATTTAATTAAGTGTCTACAAGGATAGGATCTAATAAAATGAAATGTGTAGGAAAAAAATGAATGCAGCCATCTCTCTAAAATAACCTAGTATCTTGCCAAACCGAGCTATAATGGTCAATAAAACCAAATACTCTTTCCCTGCACCTTTTATTTAACCAAGAATGAAATGTTATTATCCACTCCTTTTATCCTTCTCTGCTTCCTGACCATACACAGGTAAAATAACAGAAACAGTTGATGCCACGTGCTCTAAAATTTCCTAGGTCACAAAACTCTTTTTGAACAGCAATCTCTTTCCTCTCTTGCTGCCTTAACAATTCTCAAATACGTGAAAGCTCATTCATGTGAACCAGCAACCACAAGTTAAGAAGCAGTGGTTTAAGACTAAATCCTAGTCTCATTCCTTTTGGATCCTGGAAAACCCAGATGGTTGCATGAGAGCACGGGGGGGGGGTCTGCGCAAGGGATTGCATCATGTGCAATTTTAAATGTTCATTACCGAAACCTTAAAAAGAGCTCAAATATGATTATTTAATAAAGATTATAAGTTCATTAGGCAGTTAAGAAAAATATATGATAATCCAGAACAATAGTGACAACCTCAAAAAAGTTTTTTTATTTGTTGGTTGATATATGTGTGTAATCCCTACAAAAAAAAGAGTCACTAAATATATTAGCTTATCAATGCATTAAACACACCAACAAATTATTAATAAAGAGGAGTTTGATTATATTTACCCTTCCAACGCAAAGATCCACAGGGATCCTTTGAAATCATGTACACTCTGTACACATTTATCAGTTTGTGGCACAAGAGCAAATCTAAGTGACAATGTACATGGAATTCTGGTACTACAAGGAGTCCAATTGCAGTTTATTTATCTTTGATTAACCTGCAACATTTTTTCTCATCAGTATAAATGTCACTTAACTATTATTGATAGTTTACATTTTGTGACTATTTAGTTAAAAAGGGTACGTGTCATTTACAATTAGATGGGTGAAAATCTGGAATAATAATTATTTTTGTATACATTTTTTGCTATGGTTACATTGATGGAATCTTAATAATATAGAAGGGAGAAAGGAAATCAGCAGAAGCCTTTTTAATAGTAAGATTGTTCAGTTAATATGGCTAAAACCAATTTAGAAGTAATTGCTAAATGTTCATTATGTAAACCTTAAAAAGAACACAAAAATAATAATGAAGGTGTAGTTTCATGTTGAATTTAATAAAGGACAAATCAATAAAAAAAGAAAAGAAAAAAAGAAAGAAAAATACATTGGTATATTTTAATGGATTGTTGTATTTTAGCTGAATTCACTGGACGTAAAACTCAAGAAGAGAAAGGAAGTGAATAAAATTAAGATCTCAAGTTATGCATAGATTTGGCAATGGCAGGTATGGTATTTATCATTTGGATCTGAAACAGGATTTCATGTGATGGTTCCTGTAATTATGAAATTAACACAAGCTGTTAAATAACTTTTGCAGTTTATTGGTTAAATGCTCATGTGGTTTGACTTATGTAGGTAGAACTAAAAGAAATCTGCAACACCAAAATAAAACAATCAATGGATTGCTTTATTATGGTGCAGTGGATTTCGTTTATGGAATTTGAAGGGACTTGCAGTCATCTTATTTCCACGTGCATCAGGCTGTTCCACGGTGCTGTATTCTTTTGATATATGATATAGAACTAAAAGAAAGCATAAAGTGGATTTGGCTAAAAACATTTTGATTTGTCAAATCTGTTTATAAAATTTCATAACCGTAAGGACTGGAAGTAAAAACCACTGATTAGGTACCTATGGAAAATCTGGAAAGTTATGTTATTCAAATTAAGGCATAAAGTAAGGCATTTCCTTGCAGCTGAAGGGCTTACATATGACACTGATTTGAATTAGTTTTTTGTATTTTATACATTTTGTCAATTATATTGAAAGGTTTAATTTTTTAGACGTGCAATCGGCAGTTTCGTTCACCGCCAAATATGGAAGAAGGTGGCCGCTCGCAGCATTCAGCTCTTTTCGGAGCTGAATTTCTTCTTGTGAAAGTGCAACACACTAAGATCTGAATTTGCACAGATCTCAATAGGTTGCACTTTCACAAAAAGAAATCCAGCTCTGAAAAGAGCCAAATGCTAAGAGTGGCCAACTTCATCTGCAATCGGCCTTCTGATGCAGTTAAATTGAATCATTTTAACAATTTGTAGCAGATGCTTTAAAAATTATGAGATTTTTTTTATAATAAAATAAGTTTTTATTATAGTAAACACATTTTTTTCTTAATCTTAACAGCCTATGTAGGGAATCTCATAGCAAGACTCCAGCTTTAAGGAATAATGATAATACACTATTTGTGAGGAAAACTATACACATCAAATTAAACATCCTCCTGTCTACATCCCTGGGAGATAAATAAAAGCCTTTGAACCATATATCAACCCTACCACTATTCCTTATGGCAGATTATATCTGAAGGAGCCATTTTCTAAGATTGTATCTTCAGAAATCAATAGACAGCTAGGGCAAGATTTAATTCTAGGAAAGCCCCTACTGTTCTTTTCCTTTAATGGGGTCTGTTGGCAGGATAAATTCTAAAAACACCCTGCAGAGTTGTCATCAAGAGTGGAGACGTATTGGCTAGAATTGGTATTGCAAGGGACTGTTGGTATTATTTCAACCCAGGAAAGGTCCTGTTGTGTAACTATCCCAAAAGCAACAATGTGAATATGTTCATACCTGAATATTAATGAACCCATGCTGTGTTCAGTGGGCTAAGATGAGACAATACTACTTAAGGAACCAAACAAATACATGTCAATATAACTTAAAAATAGAAAATAAGATATTGCATTAAATAACTTGTATGTACAATCATTGTATGTATAATGGTTACGTAATCAATATGTTTGATGATGTTATAATTAATGAATGTACCAATATGAATGATATACTAACATATTTAGAATGTATGTGTGGGATAGGAAATTCTAAGCCATTTAATAAAAATGACACTAGATTTAGAAACACATCTCACACATTTAGATATAAATCTAATATATCACCATTGATGATTATACAAATATTAATTGTGCAAATGTGGGCAGGCATACATGCTATGTTTATGCACGTGTGTATAAAATGTTATATATATATATATATATATATATATAATATACTTTATATATATATATATATATATATATATATATATATATATATATATATATATATACGTTATATACAGGGAGTGCAGAATTATTAGGCAAATGAGTATTTTGACCACATCATCCTCTTTATGCATGTTGTCTTACTCCAAGCTGTATAGGCTTGAAAGCCTACTACCAATTAAGCATATTAGGTGATGTGCATCTATGAGAAGGGGTGTGGTCTAATGACATCAACACCCTATATCAGGTGTGCATAATTATTAGGAAACTTCCTTTCCTTTGGCAAAATGGGTCAAAATAAGGACTTGACAGGCTCAGAAAAGTAAAAAATAGTGAGATATCTTGCAGAGGGATGCAGCACTCTTAAAATTGCAAAGCTTCTGAAGCGTGATCATCGAACAATCAAGCGTTTCATTCAAAATAGTCAACAGGGTTGCAAGAAGCGTGTGGAAAAACCAAGGCGCAAAATAACTGCCCATGAACTGAGAAAAGTCAAGCGTGCAGCTGCCAAGATGCCACTTGCCACCAGTTTGGCCATATTTCAGAGCTGCAACATCACTGGAGTGCCCAAAAGCACAAGGTGTGCAATACTCAGAGACATGGCCAAGGTAAGAAAGGCTGAAAGATGACCACCACTGAACAAGACACACAAGCTGAAACGTCAAGACTGGGCCAAGAAATATCTCAAGACTGATTTTTCTAAGGTTTTATGGACTGATGAAATGAGAGTGAGTCTTGATGGGCCAGATGGATGGGCCCGTGGCTGGATTGGTAAAGGGCAGAGATCTCCAGTCCGACTCAGACGCCAGCAAGGTGGAGGTGGAGTACTGGTTTGGGCTGGTATCATCAAAGATGAGCTTGTGGGGCCTTTTCGGGTTGAGGATGGAGTCAAGCTCAACTCTCAGTCCTACTGCCAGTTTCTGGAAGACACCTTCTTCAAGCAGTGGTACAGGAAGAAGTCTGCATCCTTCAAGAAAAACATGATTTCATGCAGGACAATGCTCCATCACACGCGTCCAAGTACTCCACAGCGTGGCTGGCAAGAAAGGGTATAAAAGGAGAAAATCTAATGACATGGCCTCCTTGTTTACCTGATCTGAACCCCATTGAGAACCTGTGGTCCATCATCAAATGTGAGATTTACAAGGAGGGAAAACAGTACACCTCTCTGAACAGTGTCTGGGAGGCTGTGGTTGCTGCTGCACGCAATGTTGATGGTGAACAGATCAAAACACGGACAGAATCCATGGATGGCAGGCTTTTGAGTGTCCTTGCAAAGAAATGTGGCTATATTGTTCACTGATTTGTTTTTGTTTTGTTTTTGAATGTCAGAAATGTATATTTGTGAATGTTGAGATGTTATATTGGTTTCACTGGTAAAAATAAATAATTGAAATGGGTATATATTTGTTTTTTGTTAAGTTGCCTAATAATTATGCACAGTAATAGTCACCTGCACACACAGATATCCCCCTAAAATAGCTATAACTAAAAACAAACTAAAAACTACTTCCAAAACTATTCAGCTTTGATATTAATGAGTTTTTTGGGTTCATTGAGAACATGGTTGTTGTTCAATAATAAAATTAATCCTCAAAAATACAACTTGCCTAATAATTCTGCACTCCCTGTATATATATATATATATATATATATATATATATATATATATATATATATATATACACGATATATATATATATATATATATATATATATATCAAATACACTTCATAAGAAATCACTTAAAGGGACACTGAACGCAAACATTTTCTTTGCTGATTCAGATAGAGCATGCAATTTTAAGCAACTTTCTAATTTTCTCCTATTATCAATTTTTGCTTCATTCTCTTGCTATTTTTATTTGAAAAAGAAGGCATCTAAGCTTTTTTTTTGTTCAGAACTCTGGACAGCACTTTTTATTGGTGGATGAATTTATCCACTAATCAGCAAGGACAACCCTTGTTGTTCACCAAAAATGGGCCGGCATCTAAACTTACATTCTTGCATTTCAAATAAAGATACCAAGAGAATAAAGAAAATTTGATAATAGGAGTAAATTACTAATTTTTTTCTTTAAGGCATTCTTACAGTTATGACACTTAGACATCAAATAAGTAAATATTCTAATATCTTAGTATGAAATAATTCCTCTTAACTATAGCTAAGTAAGAATCTCTTAATTCCACAAAAAATTATATACTAAAATAAAAATGATTTAAGTAAAAAATACACTATCCTGCAACTCAAGCTTGCCCCTTTCTGGTCATTTAGGAGAATGCAACCAGGTATATTTTAACCTTAAAAGAATTAACTCATATTAGCTCACAATAGGAAGACAAGAAGATTAACCATTGATAAGTGTCACTCCAATCCTAATTATTTAGGGCTAGATTAAGAGTGGAGCTGGTTATTGCTACCTCAAGCTCACGGTAGCAATTAGCGCTCAGAAAATTAACCAGAGATCAAATCTGAAATACAGAGCATATAAAGCGCAAAAAACACCATCTAAGTGTAGTAGTAAAGTAAAAACATTTGTTTTGAAGTGTGTCCCTGGTGGAATCAGGAATATCTCAAGCCGAGTCAAGTGTAGGAAAGGTGTGAGTGGGATATCGAAGAGTTACGGTCCTCTCACAAATCACTAAGGCCTAGATTTAGAGTTCGGCGGTAGCCGTCAAAACCAGCGTTAGAGGCTCCTAACGCTGGTTTTGGCCGCCCGCTGGTATTTGGAGTCAGTGATTAAAGGGTCTAACGCTCACTTTTCAGCCGCGACTTTTCCATACCGCAGATCCCCCTACGCCATTTGCGTAGCCTATCTTTTCAATGGGATCTTTCTAACGCCGGTATTTAGAGTCGTTTCTGCAGTGAGCGTTAGAGCTCTAACGACAAGATTCCAGCCGCCTGAAAATAGCAGGAGTTAAGAGCTTTCTGGCTAACGCCGGTTTATAAAGCTCTTAACTACTGTACCCTAAAGTACACTAACACCCATAAACTACCTATGTACCCCTAAACCGAGGTCCCCCCACATCGCCGCCACTCGATTAAAATTTTTAACCCCTAATCTGCCGACCGCCACCTACGTTATACTTATGTACCCCTAATCTGCTGCCCCTAACCCCGCCGACCCCTGTATTACATTTATTAACCCCTAACTTGCCCCCCCACACGTCGCCGCCAGCTACTTAAAATAATTAACCCCTAATCTTCCGACCGCAAATCGCCGCCACCTACGTTATCCCTATGTACCCCTAATCTGCTGCCCTAACATCGCCGACCCCTATGTTATATTTATTAACCCCTAATCTGCCCCCCACAACGTCGCCGACACCTACCTACACTTATTAACCCCTAATCTGCCGAGCGGAGCTCACCGCTATTCTAATAAATGTATTAACCCCTAAAGCTAAGTCTTACCCTAACACTAACACTCCCCTAAGTTAAATATAATTTTTATCTAACGAAATAAATTAACTCTTATTAAATAAATAATTCCTATTTAAAGCTAAATACTTACCTGTAAAATAAATCCTAATATAGCTACAATATAAATTATAATTATATTATAGCTATTTTAGGATTAATATTTATTTTACAGGCAACTTTGTAATTATTTTAACCATGTACAATAGCTATTAAATAGTTAAGAACTATTTAATAGTTACCTAGTTAAAATAATTACAAATTTACCTGTAAAATAAATCCTAACCTAAGATATAATTAAACCTAACACTACCCTATCAATAAAATAATTAAATAAACTACCTACAATTACCTACAATTAACCTAACACTACACTATCAATAAATTAATTAAACACAATTGCTACAAATAAATAAAATTAAATAAACTATCTAAAGTACAAAAAATAAAAAAGAACTAAGTTACAGAAAATAATAAAATATTTACAAACATAAGAAAAATATTACAACAATTTTAAACTAATTACACCTACTCTAAGCCCCCTAATAAAATAACAAAGCCCCCCAAAATAAAAAATTCCCTACCCTATTCTAAAATACAAATATTACAAGCTCTTTTACCTTACCAGCCCTGAACAGGGCCCTTTGCGGGGCATGCCCCAAGAATTTCAGCTCTTTTGCCTGTAAAAAAAAAACATACAATACCCCCCCCCCAACATTACAACCCACCACCCACATACCCCTAATCTAACCCAAACCCCCCTTAAATAAACCTAACACTACCCCCCTGATGATCTTCCTACCTTGTCTTCACCATGCCAGGTTCACCGATCCGTCCTGGCTCCAAGATCTTCATCCAACCCAAGTGGGGGCTAGACATCCACTGAAGAAGTCCAGAAGAGGGTCCAAAGTCTTCCTCCTATCCGGCAAGAAGAGGACATCCGGACCGGCAAACATCTTCTCCAAGCGGCATCTTCTATCTTCTTCCATCCGATGACGACCGGCTCCATCTTGAAGACCTCCAGCGCGGATCCATCCTCTTCTTCCGACGACTAGACGACGAATGACGGTTCCTTTAAGGGACGTCATCCAAGATGGCGTCCCTCGAATTCCGATTGGCTGATAGGATTCTATCAGCCAATCGGAATTAAGGTAGGAATTTTCTGATTGGCTGATGGAATCAGCCAATCAGAATATAGTTCAATCCGATTGGCTGATCCAATCAGCCAATCAGATTGAGCTCGCATTCTATTGGCTGTTCCGATCAGCCAATAGAATGCGAGCTCAATCTGATTGGCTGATTGGATCAGCCAATCGGATTGAACTATATTCTGATTGGCTGATTCCATCAGCCAATCAGAAAATTCCTACCTTAATTCCGATTGGCTGATAGAATCCTATCAGCCAATCGGAATTCGAGGGACGCCATCTTGGATGACGTCCCTTAAAGGAACTGTCATTCGTCGTCTAGTCGTCGGAAGAAGAGGATGGATCCGCGCTGGAGGTCTTCAAGATGGAGCCGGTCGTCATCGGATGGAAGAAGATAGAAGATGCCGCTTGGAGAAGATGTTTGCCGGTCCGGATGTCCTCTTCTTGCCGGATAGGAGGAAGACTTTGGACCCTCTTCTGGACTTCTTCAGTGGATGTCTAGCCCCCACTTGGGTTGGATGAAGATCTTGGAGCCAGGACGGATCGGTGAACCTGGCATGGTGAAGACAAGGTAGGAAGATCATCAGGGGGGTAGTGTTAGGTTTATTTAAGGGGGGTTTGGGTTAGATTAGGGGTATGTGGGGTGGTGGGTTGTAATGTTGGGGGGGGGGTATTGTATGTTTTTTTTTACAGGCAAAAGAGCTGAAATTCTTGGGGCATGCCCCGCAAAGGGCCCTGTTCAGGGCTGGTAAGGTAAAAGAGCTTGTAATATTTGTATTTTAGAATAGGGTAGGGAATTTTTTATTTTGGGGGGCTTTGTTATTTTATTAGGGGGCTTAGAGTAGGTGTAATTAGTTTAAAATTGTTGTAATATTTTTCTTATGTTTGTAAATATTTTATTATTTTCTGTAACTTAGTTCTTTTTTATTTTTTGTACTTTAGATAGTTTATTTAATTTTATTTATTTGTAGCAATTGTGTTTAATTAATTTATTGATAGTGTAGTGTTAGGTTAATTGTAGGTAATTGTAGGTAGTTTATTTAATTATTTTATTGATAGGGTAGTGTTAGGTTTAATTATATCTTAGGTTAGGATTTATTTTACAGGTAAATTTGTAATTATTTTAACTAGGTAACTATTAAATAGTTCTTAACTATTTAATAGCTATTGTACATGGTTAAAATAATTACAAAGTTGCCTGTAAAATAAATATTAATCCTAAAATAGCTATAATATAATTATAATTTATATTGTAGCTATATTAGGATTTATTTTACAGGTAAGTATTTAGCTTTAAATAGGAATTATTTATTTAATAAGAGTTAATTTATTTCGTTAGATAAAAATTATATTTAACTTAGGGGGGGTGTTAGTGTTAGGGTTAGACTTAGCTTTAGGGGTTAATACATTTATTAGAATAGCGGTGAGCTCCGGTCGGCAGATTAGGGGTTAATAATTGAAGGTAGGTGTCGGCGATGTTAGGGAGGGCAGATTAGGGGTTAATACTATTTATGATAGGGTTAGTGAGGCGGATTAGGGGTTAATAACTTTATTATAGTAGCGCTCAGGTCCGCTCGGCAGATTAGGGGTTAATAATTGTAGGTAGGTGTCGGCGACGTTGTGGGGGGCAGATTAGGGGTTAATAAATATAACATAGGGGTCGGCGATGTTAGGGCAGCAGATTAGGGGTACATAGGGATAACGTAGGTGGCGGCGGTTTACGGAGCGGCAGATTAGGGGTTAAAAGTGTAATGCAGGGGTCAGCGATAGCGGGGGCGGCAGATTAGGGGTTAATAAGTGTAAGGTTAGGGGTGTTTAGACTCGGGGTACATGTTAGGGTGTTAGGTGCAGACTTAGGAGGTGTTTCCCCATAGGAAACAATGGGGCTGCGTTAGGAGCTGAACGCTGCTTTTTTGCAGGTGTTAGGTTTTTTTTCAGCTCAAACAGCCCCATTGTTTCCTATGGGAGAATCGTGCACGAGCACGTTTTTGATGCCGGCCGCGTCCGTAAGCAACTCTGGTATCGAGAGTTGCATTTGCGGTAAAAATGCTCTACGCTCCTTTTTTGGAGCCTAACGCAGCATTTGTTTGAACTCTCGATACCAGAGTTAAATTTATGGTGCGGCCAGAAAAAAACCCGCGGAGCGTTAACAGCCCTTTTACCGCCGAACTCTAAATCTAGGCCTTACAGATTATATCCAAACGTTACACATACCTCATATGTTTGAGGTTTGTCTGTGTGAGTGCATCTTGTTTATATATTAAAAGCAAATGTTTTTACTTTACTACTACACATAGATGGTGTTTTTTGCACTTTATATGCTCTGTATTTCAGATTTTTAGTTTATGATACTATATTCATTGATGTTACATTGATTGGCTAACATTCTTATAGTGCTTCCTGATTGGTGCACTGGAAAAATCCTTGTGGCTGAAGGTGACTTTTACTTCCTTCTTAAAACTGTATTTTATATCTCAGCTTGATATTTTCCCTGTGATTATTCACATATCAGTGTAATTTATACAATATAGTGTATAGGAAGTTAATTTATCTGTTGAGACTAAAAGGTTTATTAGTAAATATTGCTAAAGTATTTGAAATTATTATAAAGTGTTCTAGGGTTATATTCAATTTGAGCTACATGTATTCACTTATAAATACTGGACAGTAGATGAACCATTATAAGGCGTCTAGCTAATATATTTGATTTATTAATGATTGTGCTAGGTCTGATAATCAGGTGTTAGATTTGATAATTGCTAATTGGTCTCTTGTGTGATTGTTTAATATTATTGTTTATTTTGGATTGTTTACAAAATCTTAAAGGGATATGAAACACAAATTTTTTCTTTCATGATTTAGATATAGCATGCAATTTTAAGCAACTTTCTAATTTTTCCTATTATACATTTTTCTTCATTCTCTTGGTATCTTTATTTGAAAAAGCTGGAATGTAAGCTTAGGTGCTGGTCCATTTTTGTTTCTAAACCCTGGGTAGCACTTGCTGTTTGGTAGCTGCATTAAGACACCTATCAGCAAGTGCTACCCAGGTTCTGAACCAAAAATGGGCTGGCTCCTAAGCTTACATTTTTGCTTTTTCAAATAAAGATACCAAGAGAATGAAGAAAAAATTATTATAGTAATAAATTAGAAAGTTGCTTAAAATTGCATACTCTATCTGAATCATGAAAGTTTAATTTTGACTAGTGTATCTCTTTAACTATAGTATTCAATATTATTTTTATTCTGGTCGAGATTTTGCTTTTCTATACAATATTGTGCTCACATCCATAGTAAAATAAACAATTTAATTGAATTTTAATTAATTAAAATATTCCTATAGCTTGTTTTCTACTTTATTAATATTGTAATACATCTAATATATATTTTCACCACAATTAAACCCTTGTTACTGCATACATATATTTGATGTGTTCATAATATTACACCTGTCATAAATTAGTTAGATTTAGTTAGATTAGTTAGAAATTAGGGATATTTAATAATAATTTTTATTATTATTAAAATTTATAAACATACCTAATAATGATCTATTATAGTAAATTTTTTTTTGTTCTAATCTTGAGAAAACAACACAGGAGGTTACAATGACAATGTTAAATGCAGCTAAGTATGTGCATATGACCACGCCTCACTGAGAAAGCCCTTGTGGGTGGGGCAAGATATGTTAAGGATCCGCCCATGTTTTAGCATGCTAATATTGGGTGCATACCTAGAACGCAATAGTGGAGGTGTACTAAGAACAAGCTGGCAGGACAATGGACATGGCTAATAACCCAGCGGTTTGAAAACGTCTGAAAAAGGTTGTCAAATAAAAAGCCCGGTTGCCATCTTGAATTTTGGCCTACAACCCTAAGACATCTACAAACCGGATTACAGGCGGTCTTTCTGAATACCGCATAGGTCTCTACCCTCCGCTGGAACTTACATCGATGCTACAGACAGGACAGCAGCCCTAAGGGTGAAAACCGCATCATGAGATATATAAGCACGCTATTTAACAAACCACGTGGCCTTACAAAACGGCTCAATGCTGTACAACTATGAGACAAAAAGGGCATGCTACATACCTAACTTTAAAAGTATCTCAGGCATAATAAGTCATATCGACTACATCCCCCAACATACCCTAGCCTAACATGATACTTAATCTTAAGCTTATTATTCAGGAAAATAAATAGTTCATATTATATATAAGGGTCATGATAAAGTGCCTTACTTGTGGTGATTTATGAACTATGCATACCATCAAACTCCTAAGGGATCCTTAAGAGCACATTACTAAATATAAAGCATATACAGGGTGCTCACTTCTTTTATTTTCACCTCCTCTTTTTGACCCACGAAAGCACCACGCTTCTATACATATATAAAATATCTCACTCTCTTTTCTGCTTATGGCAGCTAGGAAATCTAACAGAAAGACTAACAAAGCTTCAGCCTCTAGGATATCATCGGTGAGCTCCTTTTTTGCTTTACAAGACCACGTTTCACACATAGCACCAACAGGAGACCCAAAGCCTGACAACATGGCAATGCAAGCTTCCACATTATTGCCTTCATCCTCTTTGGAACAGCTGACACAAATTCAGAGTACTATAGCTGCTCTCCCGTCAAAATCTGATATTGCTGATCTAAAATCTTTAATTAAATCAGAAATATCCTCTATAAGAAAAGATATTAATGAATTGAGATCCAGGATTGAGTGTTTGGAAGAAGGCCAAGAAAATCAATAGTCAGCAATAATACCCAGCATCTCAATTGCCAGGAATCAATGATTCAAGACCTACAACTGAAAGTGGAAGATCTTGATAATCGGAACCGCCGTGGCAATCTAAGTATAAGGGGAGTCCCTGAGAACATTCCACATGATCATATACCCACATATCTCCTGCAACTGTTTAAACAACTAGTTCCCTCACTGGAACTGACGGAAGCCTCTCTGGAAAGGGCTCACAGAGCCTTACGCCCAAGACCTAATCTGGAAAGCCCCCCCTCCAGGACATAATCCTGAAATTTGTCTTTTACCAACACAAGTAAGCCGTTTGGAAGCAAGCAAGATTGCAGGTTCTGTAACCTTTCAAGACCATACTCTCCAAATATTCCAGGATCTAAGTCCCACAACAATTGAAAAGAGACGCTCTATAAAATTCATAACCTACTTATTACTGGAAAAAAAAATAAGATACAGATGGGGATTCCCGTTTAGCCTCCTAGTTCATAAAGATGGAAAAACCTTTGTATTAAAACCCGGAGGATCTTGAGGCCTTTTCCAAAGGTCTCAACCTGAACTTTCCACAGTCACAACAACAGAGGCAAGACCACCCACAACACATCTTCAGACGCTCATCAAAAACAACACGACTCACAATGGACTCTTGTATCCAGAGGAAGATCTAAAGACCCTCCGATTAAATGAAGAGATGTTTAAAATAACTCTGTGATGTCCGTTTACCTGTAGAAGGCAGTTGCCTAGGTGAAAACATGTACTAAAGTACTATGTACTACGTTGCAAATGTTATTTATAGTATCTGTACTAGGTTGTCAACAGACACTGTTAACACAAATCTAAGGTCTGAGAATAGTTAACATCTTAAAATAAGGTCTAAGTGACCCCTATATCCTAGTTACATTTAGTGTTACTCATACGACATGTTAAAATACCAAACTAACTCAACTCTTCAAAGGAGAATTGGTCACATAACACCTACTATTGTGTAGAAGTCCAATTCACTGTTTATTATTTCATACAAAAGTTTATTGATGCCTAAATGCTTCAAAATTAGCCAGTCTAACCTCAAATCATAGACAGATGGTGACAATATGGCATAGGAATGAAATATACTGTGTCACTAAACAGCAGGTTTTGAAATAGATCATAAAGCTTGTTACATTGTAGCTTTAAAATATGATATGCTTTGGGTACCCTCGGGATCCGAGGCTATATAAGGTTACCATTTCTGTATATTCTATTTGTTGATTGTCTCTAGTTTAATGTTTAATTGTATATTTGGTTTCACTTCAGGGATATATGTCAATGTACATTTGTTCACCTTCATAGATACATCTTATGTTTAGCTATGTTATTATTTATACCGATTGCAGGGCGGGCCTGGTCCCTCTGGTGGGGGGCAGCTGCCACCAGTGTGCATTTTACTACATAGCTTTATTGGTACCTGGACTGGTGGCTGGGGGCTCCATGCCGGGGGAGTCGGGATGACATGCCCTATAGTTTGAGTTAGCCCGGAATGCAGAAGGTTATTTAGATAGTGTTACACTACTGTTAACATAACAGGACAAATCCTCAGAGAATATAACCAATTTATATTGGAACTGTTGGGCACAATAGCCTAGTTTCTTTTCTTCACCCTTTATTATAGATCATATAAGCTATAGAGTGAGAAATGCATCCTCGTGGAAGTCACTTTTGACTAATTCAATGTTTTTGTTATTTACTTAGGCCTAGATTTAGAGTTTGGCGTTAGCCGTCAAAACCAGCGTTAGAGGCTCCTAACGCTGGTTTTGGGCTACCGCTGGTATTTAGAGTCTGGTTGGTAAGGGTCCTAACGCTCACTTTCCAGCCGCGACTTTTCCAATACCGCAGATCCCCTTACGTCAACTTGCGTATCCTATCTTTTCAATGGGATCTTCTCTAACGCCGGTATTTAGAGTCGTGGCTGAGTGTGAGCGTTTGAAATCTAACGATAAACTCCAGCCGCAGCAAAAAGTCAGTAGTTAAGAGCTTTCTGGGATAACGCCCGGTTCATAAAGCTCTTAACTACTGTGACTCTATAAGTACCACTAACACCCATAAACTACCTATGTACCCCTAACTGAGGGTCCCCCCACATCGCCGCCACTATATTAAATTTTTTAACTCCTAATCTACCGACGCGCACACCGCCGCAACCTATGTTATCCCTATGTACCCCCTATCTGCTGCCCCTAATACCGCCGACACCAACATAATATTTATTAACCCCTAATTGCTTGCCCACTAACGTCGCCTCCACATACTACACTTATTAAACCCTAATCTGCCGACCGACCACCTCACCGCTACTATAATAAATATATTAACCCCTAATCTGCCCTCACTCCCCACCTCAATAACCCTATAATAAATAGTATTAACCCCTAATCATCCCTCCCTAACATCGCCGACACACTAACTTCAAAGCATTAACCCCTAATTTGCCGACCGGACCTCACCGCTACTCTAATAAATTTTTTTAATCCCTAAAGCTAATTCTTACCCTAACCCCTAACTCCCCCCTAAATAAATATAATTTAAATCTAACGAAATAAATTAACTCTTATTAAAATAAAATTATTCCTATTTAAAGCCTAAATACTTACCTGTAAAATAAACCCTAATATAGCTACAATATAAATAATAATTATATTGTAGCTATTTTAGGATTAATATTTAGTTTACAGGCCACTTTGTATTTATTTTAACCAGGTACAATAGCTATTAAATAGTTAATAACTATTTAATAGCTAGAAAATGAGAAAAGAAGAGAGGGCGCCACAATAGTGTAATATTGTCTGGTAGTGTAGGAAAAAATATGCAGACAGGTAATATGCTACCAGAACAAGTGGCACTGTACTATGACCAGTGCGTGACAGCTTGCTAGCACTTAACAGTGGCTAGTACCACTGGGGAGAAAGCGTTCCTTGGAGTCTTTTCATGTACCCCCTAGGCAAACTCCTCTTGGTGCTTGTAATTTCAAATGGATTAATGGACTTGGCGTGTTGTTGTATTGAAATGGGATACCACAAACACAAACAACTTCTCTGTTAAAATAGCTTTAATATGACATGTTTCTCAACCCCAACTGGGTCGTTTCCTCAGATAAAAGCTTGAGGTACGCTATTGTGGCGCCCCTCTCCTTCTTTTTCTCATTTTCTAGCAGTTCTCCTACTCTCCAGGACCAAGAGGAGCTGCCTGTTTTTTCACGCTACTACTGCATCCAAGAAGAAAAACACCTACACGGATTCACTGAATCTTTTTATTCCAAGGACACACTCACAAGCCGGTTCACGGTAGAGTTGCACATTGACTTTGATTGTCAACTTTGATTGCCAATTCTATATGACTTTTGTTTGCATTTTTTTCCAGCCGCGCTTTTATATCCCTGTCTGGGATATTTTATGTAACTATTAATAGCTACCTAGTTAAAATAATTACAAAATTACCTGTAAAATAATTCCTAACCTAAGTTACAATTAAACCTAACACTACACTATCAATAAATAAATTAAATAAAATACCTACAATTATCAACAATTAACCTAACACCTACACTATCAATAAATTAATTAAATACAATACCTACAAATAAATACAATGAAATAAACTAACTAAAGTACAAAAAATAAAAAAATATTTACAAACATTAGAAAAATATTACAACAATTTTAAACTAATTACACCTACCTCTAAGCCAATCAGATTGAGCTTGCATTTCTATTGGCTGTTCCGATCAGCCAATAGAATGCGAGCTCAATCTGATTGGCTGATCAGGATCAGCCAATCGGATTGAACTTGAATCTGATTGGCTGATTCCATCAGCCAATCTGAATTTTCCTACTCCTAATTCCGATAGGCTGATAGAATCCTATCAGCCAATCGGAATTCGAGGGACGCCATCTTGGGATGACGGTCCCTTAAAGGAACCCGTCATTCGTTGGGATGTCCGTCGGTGAAGATGGATGTCCGCCTCGGCGGGATGAACATGGATCCGGAAGAAAGAAGATTGAAGATGCCGCCTTGATTGAAGACTCTCAGTCGGATCATGGACCTCTTCAGCTCCCGCTTGGATGAAGACTTCCAGCCGGATCCATGGACATCTTCAGCCCCCCTTTTGGGCTTGGATCAAGACATCGGAGGCTCTTCTGGACCCCGATCGCTGAACTGGTGCGAGGTGAAGACAAGGTAGGGAGATCTTCAGGGGCTTAGTGTTAGGTTTATTTAAGGGAGGTTTGGGTTAGATTAGGGGTATGTGGGTGGTGGGTTGTAATGTTGGGGGGGGGTATTGTATGGTTTTTTTTTACAGGCAAAGAGAGCTGAATTCTTTGGGGCATGCCCCGCAAAGGGCCCTTTTCAGGGCTGGTAAGGTAAAGAGCTTTTCTATTTTAATTTTAGAATAGGGTAGGGCATTTTTTTTTATTTTGGGGGTCTTTGTTATTTTATTAGGGGGCTTAGAGTAGGTGTAATTAGTTTAAAATTGTTGTAATATTTTTCTAATGTTTGTAATATTTTTTTATTTTTTGTAACTTAGTTAATTTCATTGTATTTATTTGTAGGTATTGTTTTTAATTAATTTATTGATAGTGTAGTTTTAGGTTTAATTGTTGATAATTGTAGGTATTTTATTTAATTAATTTATTGATAGTGTAGTGTTAGGTTTAATTGTAACTTAGGTTAGGATTTATTTTACAGGTAATTTTGTAATTATTTTTAACTAGGTAGCTATTAAATAGTTATTAACTATTTAATAGCTATTGTACCTAGTTAAAATAAATACAAAGTTGCCTGTAAAATAAATATTAATCCTAAAATAGCTACAATATAATTTATTCATATTGTAGCTATATTAGGGTTTATTTTACAGGTGAGTATTTAGCTTTAAATAGGAATAATTTATTTAATAAGAGTTAATTTATTTTGTTAGATTTAAATTATATTTAAGTTAGGGGGTGTTAGTGTTAGGGTTAGACTTAGCTTTAGGGGTTAATACATTTATTAGAGTAGCGGTGAGGTCCGGTCGGCAGATTAGGGGTTAATTATTGTAGGCAGGTGGAGGCGACGTTGGGGGCGGCAGATTAGGGGTTAATAAATATAATATAGAGGTCGGCGGTGTTAGGGGCAGCAGATTACGGGTACATAGGTATAATGTAGTTTGCGGCGGTGTACGGAGCGGCAGATTAGGGGTTAAAAAAAATATGCAGGTGTCAGCGATAGCGGGCGCGGCAGATTAGGGGTTAATAAGTGTAAGGTTAGGGGTGTTTAGACTCGGGGTACATGTTATGGTGTTAGGTGCAGACATAGGAAGTGTTTCCCCATAGGAAACAATGGGGCTGCGTTAGGAGCTTAACGCTGCTTTTTTGCAGGTGTTAGGTTTTTTTTCAGCACAAACTGCCCCATTGTTTCCTATGGGGAATCATGCACGAGCACGTTTTTGAAGCTGACCGCGTCCGTAAGCACCGCTGGTATTGAGCGTTGAAGTGGCGGTAAATTATGCTCTACTCTCCCTTTTTGGAGCCTAACGCAGCCATTCTGTGAACTCTAAATACCAGCGGTATTTAAAAGGTGGGGGGAAAAAAAGCCAGCATTAGCTACGCGGGTCGTTTCCGACAAAAACTCTAAATCTAGGCGTTAATGTTTTATATTTGTTTCTTTTTTCCCTTCCTTGCTGCTCTACTTGCTCACTACCACTACACTACAAACATATACCTCAACGCGTCTATTCAATGACACCTACAAGTTGCTAATGCTCACAGTATTCACTCATCTACCCCCCAATGGCTAACTCTCAACATCCCCACAAGCTGTTAGACTTCATAAGAATTCAGACAATAAACACTAAAGGGATTAATATCCCAGCTAAAAGATCTCAAGCCTTAAGAGACTTCATTAGACATAAAACAGACATAGTATTTGTCCAAGAGACCCATTTCATAGGGAACCCTTAACCTTTACTATTAAATTTGGAACATGTTATTATGCATCCCACCCCAAATCCAAAAAACAAGGAGTCGGGATCTTGATTCGGAAAAATTTTCCATTCACAACACTCAAAATTATCAAAGATAGGGAGGGTAAAAATATTATTTTAATAGGCCTTGTTTACGGCCACCCAGTTACATTAGCTTCCATCTACTCTCCAAACTCCAAACAATCTACCTTTAATAAAACTGTTACTAAACTAATTCTGGAACACCAAAAAGGCATTCTAGTGCTCTGTGGAGATCTGAATATACCCTTAAACCCTCACCTAGACTGTTCATCCATGCATTCCTCAATCCCAACTTAACATATCAACCGTACTAATCCTTACCTTAAAAGATTAGTTGTCCATGACCTTTGGAGGGTATCCCACCTAGAGAAAAGAGAATATACATTCTATTCATACCACCATAAACTATATACCAGAATCCGCACAAATAACACCCCTTACCTGGTCTGATCACGCTTTGGTCCTAGGTACATTAACTTGGCCAACTAAACAGATTCAATATTTTATATGGCAGTTAGATGATAACCTACTCTCAGACCCTTCTATGTCACACCAAATTTCTAAATCTATTATGGAATACTTCATTTTCAACAACACCCCAGACCTATCCACTTAAATATATGGGAAACCCATAAGTGCATGATAAGAGGGGAACTAATTGCATAAAAGCTTCAATATTGAAAAAAAATGCACATACTTAGCATCCTTGCTCTCTAATATTGAATCCCTAGAGCAACGTCACAAAAAATCCCCCTCTGACCATTCACTACTGGCTACTCTACAATCAGAATGAGAACACCTAGCATCTTATTATAACAAAGAACACAAAAGACAAACTTTAAGACTACAACAATCACACCATGAAGGGCATAACAAATCAGGCAAATCTCTAGCACAATATTTAAAGCATAAAACATATAAATCATATATTTTACGCGTACAAGAAGACCATAATAAAGAACATTTCTCTTCCAAAACTATAACAAGAACCTTTAGAGAATACTACCAAAAATTGTATAACTTAAATGGCCCAACCAGCTTAACACCCCTAGAACAAGACACTAAAACTACAGCAATAGCCGCCTAAGTCTCCTCTCTACATCTCCAACAGATTCCTTCTCACCAAAAAGAGCATCTAGAGGAACCCATTACACCAGAGGAAATCAAGATGGTTATCAAAGACCTCCCGACTGGCAAGGCACCTGATCCTGAAGGATTTGGTAACAGATATTACAAACAATTCCAAGACGACTTAATACCCCAACTTACACAATTTTTAACTATATTGCTGAATCCAAATCATTCTCCCCTAGTTTACTAGAGGCCCATGTCACTTTGTTGCCAAAACCTAACAAACCTTTAGATCACCCATCGCATTATAGACCATGAATTGCACACTACCAGACATAATCCATCAGGACCAGGTGGCATTTATCCCAAAAAGGGAAGCTAAGAACACAGTCAGGGCCTTAAACCTTATTCACTTTGCACAGGACAAAGAAATTCAGAGCATTCTCCTGTCTATTGATGAGGAAAAGGCCTTTGACCGTGTTGACTGGATGTTCTTATGCTCCACTCTGGAGTTCATGGGATTTTGCCCCAACATGTTAACTAGAATTTTTGCCCTCTATTCCCACCCTAACGCTAAATTATTAATAAACGGAACTCTATTTACCCCCTTTACCATAACCAATGGCACACAACAGGGATGCCCTCTGTCCCCCTATTATTCACGTGCTTCATCAAAACCATTGCAACTAGAATAAGACAGAAACCTACCATAAAAGGGATACAGGCAGGATCACAATCATATGTCCGTTCCCTCTTCACAGACAACATCCTATTCTCACTTACCGATCCAGAATCCTCTGTTCCACCACTATTCCAGTTATTTCACTCACTATCTAACTTCAAGATCAACTCCACAAAATTCTAAGTGCTAAATATTAATCTAGATGACCCTACCCTTCTTAGAGTAAAAAAAATGACCCCTTTTAGATGGTGCAAACATACACTCAAATACCTAGGTATAGACCTGGCAACAACAATAGAGTTTCTTTACAAAGAACTATGAATTGATTAAAAAAAATATTATTCAAGACCTCTCTTTATGGTTATCAAAAAGGCTATCATGGTTGGGTAAAATCAATGTCCTCAAAATGAATATATTCCCTAGATTGTCATATATTTTACAATCCTTACCAATTCTACTGCCCACAAAATATATCTCAAGTATACAAAGGGCATTTAGTGACTTTGTATGGAATAGAAAACCACCTATAATCAACAACAAAATTATGCAAAAACCTAAACTTCAGGGAGGGTTAGGTATTCCTAATATCACACTATACAGACAAGCAATCTTTTTACAAAGAATTGTTGATTGGCATATATACTACAATCACAAAAGATGGGTACAGCTAGAACACTCAATATCAGACATTCCACACTTGGGAAGACTATAAGATGGATGTGTATGCAGAAATGTTAACCACATGGGAATATTATTTCAAACCTAAACCCCATAATCAGGAAGCCGGAACATGCTAATGCTTCCAAGCACTTTGTATTCAATCAGATAGAGCCATCATAGACTGAGTAAACCCATATACACCAATGCCATTGTAGTGTAACACGTAAATAGATGCCCCAAATTTCACTAACCACAGTGATAGTAAAACATAACAACCAAGAAACGTCGCCAACTCTTGAGCACATGAGCAGCCCCTTCTTTCCTCCTTTCCCTTCTCTCTTTCTTATACACTTATTTCCCCCCCTCTCTCCTTCCCACCCTCATATCAAATCCTATGTTTACTTTTTGGAAAAAAGGGGAAGGTATTTCTGTTTCTTCTATGTATAATCTACTATTATTATGTAAAATATTACTAACATTGTTACCCGTGTTTTGAGGTAGCTGCGTCTCCCATTTTGTATCACGCAAACTTTTCAATAAAGTCAGTTAAAAACAAACAAAAAAACAAATACTGAATAATCAAAGAACATTTACATTAATTTTCATTAAACAAATTAATACTGATTAATTTTGTCAGTATTTCTTACATATCTTTAAATTTAGCTGGTGTTTTTGTTCAGATATTCGTTTTGTGAAAATGAAATTAAAATGAAAATTAAAATGAAATTAAAATACGATTTTTCATTATGAATTTGCATTCATAATGAAAATAATGCACACGCTTAATCATGATAGCCATAAAAACATTGAATAGTGGCAGATAATTATCTTGGCCAATCAATACACTAAAATATACTGCTGCCGTACTTAGCATCCAAATGCTTGTGATCACTTGAATGGATGTAAATAGTAATTTGTCTTTTACTTGAAAACAATTCCTACATATGGTTTGCAAAATAGCAACTTATTTTAATTTTAACAGTTCCATGTGATGAACAGAGAAGAAGACATTTTGAGGTAAAATATTTTCTTTTTTACATAGAGATGTTAATGTAATATTTTCCTAGTCAGCTTTTTACAGATATGAGGTGTCAGTGCTTCATAGCGCTCAACTGGGCTTTAGTTCCTTGTCCCTATACTGGATTCCTTGTGTTCCTGGGTGACTATCTTCTTGCTGTTGTTCTGTTGCTGCCCCCTGGCTGTTTCCGGCTAACCTGTTGCCTTCTGTATTGGTAGCTCTGCTGCTGGTCTGGACTTCCGACCTGTGCCTGCCAGATCATTCTCTGTGTATCTAGTGTTCTCCAACCTGTGACGTGACTGTTTCTCCTCCAGTGCTACAGTATCCTTTACTCTGTGCTGCATTTCTAAGAGTCTTGTCATGGGTATTATCTAGCGTGTTGGGACAGTGTTACAACTTCTCAGCCTCTGGGTTATTTTCCGTACAGACAGTTGCTACATCCTTTACATGCTGCATCACTTCCAAGTGATTTAATATATGGGTAACATGACCCTTTAAGTACTGCTGCAGTTGTGTACTATTGGTTATTAAAATAATTATCTGTATCTATGCAATTTATTTTTTTCTAGATATCTAAGAAGTTCTTAAATCCTTTTAAGGGTTGAATTTATTGTGCATTTGATAAATAATTTGAAAGTTTACCTTTACCCTAGATACTATATAAAAAAAATCTAAAGGACATTTGCTTTACAATTTTAAGTTGTTACATAGTAACATCGTAAAATAGTAGATGAGGTTGAAAAAAAGACCAAAGTCCATCGAGTTCAACCTATACAAATCTAATATACTTACAAAAAAGCTCCAGTTGAGCTTAAATTATATATACCACTGTAAAGGAACAGTAACATATTAATTAAATCTCTTATAAAAGGTTAGATTACAAGTGTAGTACTAAGTGTAGCACACAAGCGATAAGGGGTATTCGGCAAGTCATTGCTTTTGTTGGAAATAATGTGCATATTACGAGTTAAAACTAAATGCGTTTGTTGCGTTTAATGCAGGTCTTCAGAGCTCTGGTTAACTGTTATACAAGACTAGAAAGTTGTACAAAAAATATCAAAAATACATTTAAAAGTACAATTACTCTCATAATAACACTGTCTGATAAAAATTATTGCAAAAAAATATTGTATTAAAAAGTTATAAGGGCTCAAAGATATGAGGTCTCAGGTGTTATAAAAAAATAGGCTGCAGAGGGCTTTAACATACAGATACTTACATACACATGTCTAAGTAGGTATATAACCATAAGGGCAATAAATAAGAAGTTCCAGTCAACTGGAAATGTTATGAATCAACCTGGAAGGGGATGTGCGTCTATATGAGGGCCTATCTTTCTATCTATTATGGTGTAAGCAGACATGACCTGATATTGTGGATCATGTCCGCTGCACAACGATAAATGCCAACAGCATAAGCTGTCAGCATTTATCATTGCACCAGCAGTTCTTGTGAATTGCTAGTCCAATACCGCAACCTGAAGATTTGCGGCCAATCGGCCGCTAGCAGGGGGTGCCAATCAACCCAATCGTATTCGATTGGGTTGATTATGCCTCAAAGCCTTTAGACCGCTGCTTCATAACTTCTATGGAGCCATACGGAGCTTGATAAATATGCCCCATTGTCTCAACACACTGTGAAGAGGATGGTTCGAATGGCCAAAATATCTCCAAGGATCACAGCTGGAGAATTGCAGAAGTTAGTAGCGTCTTGGAGTCAGAAAGTCTCCAGAACTACAATCCGATGTCACCTACATCACCACAAGTTGTTTGGAAGGCTTTGGAAGCCTCTACTTTCATCCAAAAACCAACTCAAGCGTCTTCACTTTGCCAGACATTACTGGAACTTTAAATGGGATTGTTATGGTCAGATAAAACCAAATTAGAGCATTAAAGCAATAAACACCAGGGGTGGGTTTGGAGCACACAGAGAGGTAGCCATATGGAAAAGTACCTCATGTCTACAGTTAACTATAAAGGTGGCTCTTTTATGTTTTGGGGCTGTATTTCTGCCAGAGGAAATGGACATTTTGTTAGGATATATGGCATCAATGAACACCTGACTGCATCTGCTAGAAAGCTTAAAATGGGTCAAGGTTGGTTCTTCCAGCAGGACAATGATCTAAAACATACATTAAAATCAACACAAAAAATGATTTACTGATAAAAAAAACTCAAGGTCCTGCATGGCCATCCCATTCACCTGACTTGAGCCCCATAGAAAACCTGTGGGGTAAACTGAAGAGGAGAGTCCACCAGAGTCAGCTTTGAAATTTGAAGGATCTGGAGAGATTCTGTATAGAGGAATGGTCTTAGATCCCTTGCCATGTATTCTCCAACCTCATCAAACATTATAGGAGAAGACTCAGAGCTGTTATCTTAGGAATGGGAGGTAGCAGGAAGTATTGACTAAAAGGGTGCCAATAATTCTGGTGCACATATAATTGACAAATATAATTTGTGTCTGTAAATATGCGTATACAGATGTTTTTATGTGTTTTACTGTATATGTACTATATAAATTTCACATTCCAATGTTCTTCACTTATATGATAATGTCCTTTTTATTGTAAATACATATATATATATATATATATATATATACTATATACTATATATATATATATATATATATACATAAGAAAAGGAGACGCACTCGCCGGGTCTTAACAAATGATGTGTTTAATCCACCAGTGACGTTTCGGGGTAGTAAGCCCCGTCCTCAGACCTGAGGACGGGGCTTACTACCCCGAAACGTCACTGGTGGATTAAACACATCATTTGTTAAGACCCGGCGAGTGCGTCTCCTTTTCTTATGTACATGTTTACTTTGGATGCACCCCGGGCACCTACTGCTTACTAATTACAGTGAGTGCGGAGCTCTGGGACTGTTATATATATATATATATATATATATATATATATATATATACCTACACCTATATATCTATTCCTATAGTTATATAGGTATAGATATGTATTTTACATGAACAATATCATATATATATATAGAAATATATATTTAATGATAAAAAGTACATTATTTTCTAGGTTAAGAACAGAGGAATGTAAAATGTGTGTTTATTGGGTTTATCTATTTAGATTTTAACACAATCGGGTTAGCCTACATGAAAACGTAATAATCTTAAGGCGTGCTATTTAAATATTACATATAAAATATAAACAAAATCTTTAAACTTATTAAAAATTATTAAACATACTGTAAAATATTCTACATAATCCATAAAATGTAGTTATATGTTTTACATTGTTTAATTAGGTTTAATCATTTTTAAAAAAAAAAAAAATATTTTTTAATGTAATATTTCATTTACACATCTTAAGATTACTAACTTTTCATGTGCCCTAACTCCACCACGTTAAAATCTAAATTGCGAAACACAATTGCACATAAAACATATTATACATTTCTTTGTTCTTCACATACAAAAATGTTTTACTTTTTATTATAAAAAATTTATTTTATATATATATATATATATATATATATATATATATATATACAAACAAAGAGGTATCAGTGCACATCCATTTTCCAAAGCACAACATATTTTTTACTGCTGCAAAAAATTGCCTGCAAATACATCAAGAGACAACTATTTTTTTTTAAATAATATTGGGAACATAGTCACACAATATGGCCATATTCTGCTTAGCCAGTCACCACTTTCAAGGTGCCCCAATTCGACTGGTCCTACTCTACAGTCCTTTTGCCACAGAGGGCTGAAAAATTTCTGCTTTTTCTCTTCATAATAGAATGAGACTCCCTGGCTTTTTATTCACAACTCTATAACACTGTTATGAGCACACCTGAACTTGGGTGGGGTGCTTAAACCAATGGGAGATGGTCAGTCTCCCTGGTAATTTTAAATACAAATACAAATACAAAATTTGTTTTTTTCAGCACACCTTACAAAAAGTTTAAATCCACATCTGGGAGTGCTGCCAATATGACCCAGTAATTACACAAACAAAGAGGTATCAGCGCACATCCATTTTCCAAAGCACAACATATTTTTTACTGCTGCAAAAATTGCCTGCAAATACATCAAGAGACAACTATTCTTTTTTAAATAATATTGGGAACTTAGTCACACAATATGGCCATATTCTGCTTAGCCAGTCACCACTTTCAAGGTGCCCCAATTCGACTGGTCCTACTCTATAGTCCTTTTGCCACAGAGGGCTGAACAATTCCTGCTTTTACTCTTCATAATAGAATGAGACTCCCTGGCTATTTATTCACAACTCCATAACACTGTTATGAGCACACCTGAACTTGGGTGGGGTGCTTAAACCAATAGGAGATGGTCAGTCTCCCTGGTAATTTTAAATACAAATACAAAATTTGTTTTTTTAGTACACCTTACAAAAAGTTTAAATCCACATCTGGGAGTGCTACCAATATGACCCAGTAATTACACAAACAAAGAGGTATCAGCGCACATCCATAGAGTGTTATAGAGTTGTGAATAAAAAGCCAGGGAGTCTCATTCTATTATGAAGAGTAAAAGCAGGAATGTTTCAGCCCTGTGTGGCAAAAGGACTGTAGAGTAGGACCAGTCGAATTGGGGCACCTTGAAAGTGATGACTGGCTAAGCAGAATATGGCCATATTGTGTGACTAAGTTCCCAATATTATTTAAAAAAGAATAGTTGTCTCTTGATGTATTTGCAGGCAATTTTTTGCAGTAGTAAAAAATATGTTGTGCTTTGGAAAATGGATGTGCGCTGATACCTCTTTGTTTGTGTAATTACTGGGTCATATTGGCAGCACTCCCAGATGTGGATTTAAACTTTTTGTAAGGTGTGCTAAAAAAAACAAATTTTGTATTTGTATTTGTATTTAAAATTACCAGGGAGACTGACCATCTCCCATTGGTTTAAGCACCCCACCCAAGTTCAGGTGTGCTCATAACAGTGTTATTGAGTTGTGAATAAAAAGCCAGGGAGTCTCATTCTATTATGAAGAGTAAAAGCAGGAATGTTTCAGCCCTCTGTGGCAAAAGGACTGTAGAGTAGGACCAGTCGAATTGGGGCACCTTGAAAGTGGTGACTGGCTAAGCAGAATATGGCCATATTGTGTGACTAAGTTCTCAATATTTTTTAAAAAAGAATAGTTGTCTCTTGATGTATTTGCAGGAAATTTTTTGCAGCAGTAAAAAATATGTTGTACTTTGGAAAATGGATGTGCGCTGATACCTCTTTGTTTGTGTAATTACTGGGTCATATTGGCAGCACTCCCAGATATGGATTTAAACTTTTTGTAAGGTGTGCTAAAAAAACAAATTTTGTATTTGTATTTAAAATTACCAGGGAGACTGACCATCTCCCATTGGTTTAAGCACCCCACCCAAGTTCAGGTGTGCTCATAACAGTGTTATAGAGTTGTGAATATTAAGTCAGGGAGTCTCATTCTATTATGAAGAGTAAAAGCAGGAATGTTTCAGCCCTCTGTGGCAAAAGGACTGTAAAGTAGGACCAGTTGAATTGGGGCACCTTGAAAGTGGTGACTGGCTAAGCAGAATATGGCCATATTGTGTGACTAAGTTCCCAATATTATTTAAAAAAGAATAGTTGTCTCTTGATGTATTTGCAGGCAATTTTTTGCAGCAGTAAAAAATATGTTGTGCTTTGGAAAATGGATGTGCGCTGATACCTCTTTGTTTGTGTAATTACTGGGTCATATTGGCAGCACTCCCAGATGTGGATTTAAACTTTTTGTAAGGTGTGCTAAAAAAACAAATTTTGTATTTGTATTTATATATACACTGTTCCAGTGACGTGCTGTCATTGGAGGCAGGTGAGGCAGCGCCTCACCTGTCCTATGTGGGTATTACACTTTTTTTATTATGTTTAAATTTAAAAAAAAGTTTAAAGTTAATATACAATTATTTTTTTTTTGGAGCCAAGGTACCCCCCCTAGGCTACCCCACCCCCTGCTGCTGATTCTACCACCATACTTAAACATTTAACTAAGGCTATGCTGGATCCATCCATATTGCGCAAAGGAGAGGCTGTGAGCCGTTCAGCTCCCCCTCCATTGCGCAATATGGATTTCTTAGTGACTTTTTGTATGAGCCACTATAGACTGCGACACCTAGTGGCGCTTAAGTCTCTTCACTGGCCCATAATGCTCCCAATGAGGCTGCTCTCTAAACAGCCTCTGGACTCTGGAGCCAATCTAGGACTCACATCTAGGACTCAGCCAGTGAGCTACTGAGCCAGGAGACTGGGCGGGAAGAGGGAGCGCCGCAGAGTGAGATGAGTCATGTGATATTAATTTTATGGAGTACCGATTGGGGTTGTTCATTGGAGTCAGTCTGGGGAGCAAGATGAAGTCTGCAGAGCTCAGCAACATGTGGCAGCTAGGGGAGGTCAGTGGCATCTGCCGGTTGCACTGGAGTAACTGGAATGTCATTGCCCTTAGCTGCTATTGGGAGCATGCATCCAGCCTTACTAGAAGTAGTGGGGGTTGAGGTTCCTTAGCACTGTACATGTGCAGAGTTAGAGAAATGCTCTCAGATTGATAGTGCTGTGAAAGCATTTGCTTTTTAAAAGTAGGTAAAAACTAAAAAAAAACTTTTTTTTCATTTTTTTTTCTCTAAATTTACTTAGCAAGTTTCCACCTTGTGTAGAAGCAGTTCACAGATATTCCTCCTGATCACCTGACAAAGACAGCATAGCACACGATGTCAGTGTTTGGGAGGAATGCCTGTCAGTTTATGAGGAAGTAAAACAGCAACACATAATTGCTTGTTGTTGTCTGAGTTTCTGCTATGGAAAGTGAGCATAGCCTGCCTGGGAGAACCAGTACTCTAAAGCCTGGAAGGTATGTTCAAGTTTTGGATTGGGATTAAATGTTTATATATAAACTTTTTTTATATGCTGCCTGCCTGTGACTAAATTGGATAAGTATGTAATGCTGCCTAAAATATAATGCAAGAAATAATGTAGTGCAACATTTACAGTCATTAAAACTGGTGAGAGTATGTTCATATTTGCATTTCTGATGCATAGATTATTGTTAATCTGCAAATAAATATTCATATTGTTACTGAAATCACTGTGATGTTTTTAGCCCTAAATTTATTTACCTACACTTTTTAGATCAAATCTTGTATATGCATTTGGCTTCTTTTTTTGTTGTTGCATGTTATAATTTTCCTGAGCCTCTGTGCACCATATATCCCTGATTATTGTTCTTAGAGGGGGGTTATACACTTTGATAGTTTCCATTAACTAGCTGATATTATGTGTTTGTGTATATATATATATATATATATATATATATATATATATATATATATATATATATATAAACTAGTGGTCTTTGTACCAGTAAAACAGTGTAAAAGGCTTCATGTTAAATTAGATGTTTAATATTTCACTTGTGTTTAATGGAAATTTAGATCAAACTCACTTAAAATACTATTGTTTGTAGCTGTTACTAATAAAATAAGCTGCTTTTTTAATTTATAGTTCCATTGGCACCAGATGTAATTTCAATTGCCATTGCTTTATTTTATAATGCTCAAAATAGAGGTCACAGAGTTATTTTTTATAACAATCAAAAATTTTTTAAGTATTTTGAAATAGGTAAATATTATAATCTTATATAACATTTAATATTATCTCTCTATTCCCCTCTCTATCTTTCTCACTTTCTTTATACTTTTCTTCATCTCTCTACGTTTATCTCTCCTTTTCTTATTTCCTCTTGCTCCTTTTCTCTATCTCTTTCACCCTCTCTCCCACTTTCTCCCTCTACGTTTCTCACCTCTTCACTATCTCTTTCCCCCCCTCTCTATCTGCCTCTCTCCCTTCTGACCTCTTTCTTCTCCCTCTTTCTCCTACTGTCTCTCTGCCTCTGTCCCTAACCCCCTGTCATTCTGGCACTCTACTTTTCTCCCTCTTTTTTTTCTCATTTTCTTCTCTACTTCCACTGTCTCTCTCTTTCTTTCTGCCTCTCCTTCTGTCTCTCTCCTGGGACATTGCTTGGTATGTCACATGAACAGTAGCTGCACTTCTAACAGGAGTGCAAAGTTTAGGAAACAAATATCTTGGATGATCCTCTTGTGAGACACATCACCAGTATATATAAGTATGGGACAGCACCTGTGTGTTGTGTGAGTGACAAAGCATGTGTGTGTTAGACTGTGGCATCACCTGTATATGTAAGTAAGAGAAAGCACCTGTGTGTTGTGTGAGTGACAAAGCGTGTGTGTGTTAGACTGTGGCATCACCTGTATATGTAAGTAAGAGAAAGCACCTGTGTGTTGTGTGAGTGACAAAGCGTGTGTGAGACTGTGACATCACCAGTATGTGTAAGTATGAGACAGCACCTGTGTGTTGTGTGAGTGACAAAGCGTGTGTGTGTGAGACTGTGACATCACCTGTATGTGTAAGTATGGGATAGCACCTGTGTGTTGTGTGAGTGACAAAGTATGTGTGTGTTAGACTGTGACATCACCAGTATGTGTAAGTATGAGACAGCACATGTGTGTTGTGTGAGTGACAAATCATGTGTGTGTGACTGTGACATCACCTGTATGTGTAAGTATGAGAAAGCACCTGTGTGTTGTGTGAGTGACAAATCATGTGTGTGTGACTGTGACATCACCTGTATGTGTAAGTATGAGAAAGCACCTGTGTGTTGTGTGAGTGACAAAGCATGTGTGTGTTAGACTGTGGCATCACCTGTATGTGTAAGTATGAGACAGCACCTGTGTGTTGTGTGAGTGACAAAGCATGTGTGTGTGACTGTGATATCACCTGTATGTGTAAGTATGAGACAGCACCTGTGTGTTGTGTGAGTGACAAAGCATGTGTGTGTTAGACTGTGACATCACTTGTATGTGTAAGTATGAGAAAGCACCTGTGTGTTGTGTGAGTGACAAAGCATGTGTGTGTTAGACTGTGACATCACTTGTATGTGTAAGTATGAGAAAGCACCTGTGTGTTGTGTGAGTGACAAAGCATGTGTGTGTGAGACTTACATCAGCAGTATGTATAAGTATGAGACAGCACCTGTGTGTTGTGTGAGTGATAAAGCATGTGTGTGTTAGACTGTGGACATCACCAGTATGTGTAAGTATGAGACAGCACCTGTGTGTTGTGGGGAGTGACAAAGCGTGTGTGTGACTGTGACATCACCTGTATGTGTAAGTATGAGAAAGCACCTGTGTGTTGTTGTGTGAGTGACAAAGTGTGTGTGTGTAATAATCTGCATATGTAAGTATGAGAATGTGTGTTGTGTGAGTGACAAAGAATGTATGTGTGTGTGTGTGACATCACCTGTATATGTAAGTAAGAGAAAGCACCTGTGTGTTGTGTGAGTGACAAAGCATGTGTGAGACTATTACATCACCTGTATGTGTAAGTATGAGACAGCACCTGTGTGTTGTATGAGTGACAAAGTGTGTGTTTGTGAGAGAGAGAGATCATCTGCATGTGTAAGTATGACAGTGTGTGTTTGTGTGAATGACAAAGTGTGTGTATAAGAGATCTGTATGTGTAAGTATCAGAGAATGTGTGTTTATGTGAGTGACAAAGCATGTGAGTGTGTGTGTGTGTGTGTGTGAGAGAGAGAGAGATCATCTGTATGTGTAAGTATCAGAGCATGTATTTGTGTGAGTGACAAAGCATGTGTGTGTGTGAGAGATATCTTCTGGAAGTGTAAGTATGAGAGCGTGTGTGTTTGTGTGAGTGACAAAGCATGTGTGTGTGAGAGAGAGACATCTGTATGTGTATGTGTAATTATGAGAGAGCATGTGTGTGTGCATATATGTGTTTCTTGGGCATATAATAACCATTGCCTCACCAGCCTCTGACCTCACTGCACGTCACTGTACTGTTCATATTAAACACATATCTATACCTTTATATCTATAGGAATGGATGCAGGTATAGGTGTATACTGATATATGTATACAGTGAGGGAAACAATATTTGATTCCCTGCTAATTTTATACGTTTGCCCACTGACAAAGAAATGATCAGCCTATAATTTTAATGGTAGGTTTATTTGAACTGTGAGAGACAGAATTACAACAAAAAAATCCAGAAAAACGGATTTCAAAAAAGTTATAACTTGATTTGCATTTTAATGAGTGAAATAAATATTTGATCCCCTATTAATCAGCAAGATTTGTTGCTCCCATGTGCCTTTTATACAGGTAACAAGCTGAGATTAGGAGCACTCTCTTAAAGGTAGTGCTCCTAATCTCAGCTTGTTACATGTATAAAAGACAGCTGTACACAAAAGCAATCAATCAATTATTAAGATTCCAAACTATCCACCATGGCCAAGACCAAAGAGCTGTCCATGGATGTTAGGGACAAGATTGTTGACCTACACAAGGCTGGAATAGGCTACAAGACCATCGCCAAGCAGCTTGGTTAGAAGGTGACAATGGTGTGATTATTCGTAAATGGAAGAAACACAAAATAACTGTCAATCTCTCTCAGTCTGGGGCTCCATGCAAGATCTCACCTCGTGGAGTTTCAATGATCATGAGAATGGTGAGGAATCAGCCCAGAACTACTAGGATCTTGTCAATAATCTCAAGGCAGTTGGGACCAAAGTCACCAAGAAAATAATTGGTAACACACTACGCCGTGAAGGACTAAAATCCTGCAGCGCCTGCAAGGTTCCCCTGCTCAAGAAAGCACATGTACAGGCCTGTATGAAGTTTGCCAATGAACATCTGAATGATTCAGAGGAGACTGGGTGGGAATGTTGTGGTCAGATGAGACTAAAATCAAGCTATTTGGCATCAACTCAACTCGCTGTGTTTAGAGGAGATAGAATGCTGTCTATGACCCCAAAAAGACCAACCCCACCTTCAAAATGGTGGCGGAAACATTATGCTTTGGGGGTGTTTTTCTGCTAACGGGACAGGACAACTTCACCGCATCAAAGGGACGATGGACAGGCCATGTACCAGCAAATCTTGGGTGAGAACCTCCTTCCCTCAGTCAGGGCATTGAAAATGGGTCATGGATGGGTATTACCCAAAACACACGCCAAGGCAACAAAGGAGTGGCTCATGAAGAAGCACATTAAGTTCCTGGAGTGGCCTAGCCTGTCTCCAGACCTTAATCCTATAGAAAATTTGTGGAGGGAGCTGAAGGTTCGAGTTGCCAAACAATAGCCTCGAAAACTTAATGACTTGGAGAGGATCTGTAAAGAGGAGTGGGACAAAATCCCTCCTGAGATATGTGCAAACCTGGTGGTCAACTACAAGAAATGTCTGACCTCTGTGATTGCCAACAAGAGTTTTTCCACCAAGCAATAAGTCATGTTTTGCAAAGGGGTCAAATACTTATTTCACTCAATAAAATGCAAATACATTTATAACTTTTTTTAAATGTGTTTTTCTGGATTTTTTTCTGGTTTTTATTCTGTCTCTGAATGTTAAAATAAACCTACTATTAAAATTATAGACTGATCATTTCTTTGTCAGTGGGCAAACGTACAATATCAGCAGCTGTTCAAATAATTTCCCCCCCTTACTGTATATACAGGTGAAACTCGAAAAATTAGAATATTGTGCAAAAGTTCATTTATTTCACTAATGCAACTTAAAAGGTGAAAATAATATATGAGATATAATCATTACATGCAAAGCAAGATAGTTCAAGCCGTGATTTGTCATAATTTTGATGATTATGGCTTACAGCTTATGAAAACCCCAAATCCACAATCTCAGAAAATTTGAATATTACATGCAATCAATTTAACAAGGATTGTACAAAGAACAATATCGGACTTCTGAAAAGAATAAGCATGCATACTGTATGTACCCAGTACTTGGTTTGGGCTCCTTTTGCAGCAATTACTGCCTCAATGCGGCATGGCATGGAAGCTATTAGCACTGCTGAGGTGTTATGGAAGACCTAAATGCTTCAATAGTGGCCTTCAGCTTTTCTGCATTGTTCGGTCTTATGTCTCTCATCTTTCTCTTGGCAATGCCCCATAGATTCTCTCAGGTCAGACGAGTTTGCTGGCCAATCAAGCACAGTAATCCCATGGTCATTGAACCAGGTTTTTGAGCTTTTGGCAGTGTGGGCAGGTGCCAAGTCCTGCTGGAAAATGAAGTCAGCATCCCCATAGAGCTTGTCTGCGGAAGGAAGCATGAAGTGCTCCAAAATCTCCTGGTAGATGGCTGCGTTGACGCTGGACTTAATGAAGCACAATGGACCAACACCAGCAGATGACATAGCTCCCCAAATCAGCACAGACTGTGGAAACTTCACACTGGACTTCAAGCATCTTGCAGTGTGTGCCTCTCCATTCTTCCTCCATACTCTGGGTCCTTGGTTTCCAAATGAGATGCAAAATTTGCTCCCGACGATGTTTGTTGTTCAGGATTGGCTTGACAAGAGGAATACAACATTTGAAGCCCATGTCCAGGATCCGTCTGTGTGTGGTGGCTCCAGCCTCAATCCACTCCTTGTGAAAGTCCCCAACACTTTTGAATGGCCTTTTCCTGACAATTCTCTCCAGCCGGCGGTCATCCCTGCTGCTTGTGCACCTTTTTCTTTCACACTTTTCCCTTCCACATAACTTTCTATTAATATGCTTTGATACAGCACTTTGGGAACATCCAACTTCTTTTGTAATCACCTATTGAGGCTTTTCCCTCCTTATGGAGGGTGTCAATGATGGTTTTCTGCACAACTGTCAGGTCAGCAGTCTTTCCCATGATTGTGATTCCTAGACTGAGAGACCATTTAAAGGCTCAGTAACCCTTTGCAGGTGTTATGGCTTAATTAGCTGGTTAGAGTGGGACACTTTGAGCCTAGAATATTGCACCTTTTCACAATATTCTAATTTTCTGAGATTGTGGATTTGGGGTTTTAATGAGCTGTAAGACATGATCATCACAATTATGACAAATAACAGCTTGAACTATCTTGCTTTGCATGTAATGAGTCTATCTAAAATATAAAAGTTTCACCTTTTAAGTTACATTAGTGAAATAAATGAACTTTTGCACTATATTCTAATTTTTCGAGTTTCACCTGTATATAGGGTTAGTGCACAAGTATAAGAGCTAGTTTTTCTTAAAGTTTGTGTATTCCATTGAAGTTAATTCCATTGAAGAAGTTAATGTGGTTGCAACATCTTTATTGAACATGTCGGTTTTAGGCTTGTGCTCAAACTTTTTACTTTCATCTTGTAATACGAGAGCTACCCAATGCGCGCAAAAGCCTCCATCTAGCGAAGTTAACGCGCAAGCAAGTACAGCCCAAAATGATTTACCCCCACTTTCCAGAGACTAAAGAATATTCTACACAATATATTAAAGGGACACTAAAGCAAAAATTTAACTTTCATGATTTAGACAGAACAATTTTAAGAGACTTTCAAAAATGACGTGCTAATTTTTAATATTGTGACCACATTAACGTATTCCCCATAGATTTCAATGAAGTGCGAAAAGTAGAATAAAATACTCGTTAGCAAACCCAATTGCATTTAACCAAGTGTGCTAACCTGACATGAAATATTAATATTTCACATTCCAATATTTGTCACATAGAAGAATATGTTCTATTTATTCATAAATACATGTTTCTATATCTATCTATCTATCTATCTATCTATCTATCTCTCTCTCTCTCTCTCTCTCTATATATATATATATATATATATATATATATATATATATATATATATATATATATATATTATATATATATATATATGCAAACAAAATAATGCACTGGCAGGAGTTCCAGACAAAAAAGTTTTAACAAAGTTTATTGACGTTTCAGGGATCCTATGTCCCATTCTTCAGAGTTATTAAGTGCAAAACACCACATATTTATAGTGCAATCAAATCATACAAAATATCATACCTCTCATCTTATCTTGTCGCCAAACTGCGTGAAGTGAAACGCAACCATTACGAAAAATCAGAAGCGTCCATGATGTCCCTTCCGGTAATTGTAATTGTAAACTTAATGTGTTCCAAAAATAAACATTCATATGTTACATAAAATTTGCAATTACATCAACCTTTCAATACAAGCATCAATATTGAAACTCACAATGATGCCAACAAAAGAACAAACCACTGCGTGATCATATACTTTTGTCACTTAGGGGCATATTTATCAAGCTCCGTACGGAAACACAAGAAAAACACAAGTTATGAAGCAACGGTCTAAAGACTGCTGCTCCATAAACTGTCCGGCTGCTCTGAGGACGTGGACAGACATCACCAGAAATAATGACACCCTTTCAGGGTGCCAGGAATCAGACTGAGATGAGAAGTGCAAAAATAATCACACCTTTATTAATAACAAAAAAAAATAATAAAAAGCCGAGTCAGGAGCCAAATCGAATAGTCAGACGAGCCGGAATCAGGAACAAGGAAAACAGCAGAGTCAGGAACAAGCCAGGGATCAGGAACCAGGAAGGACGTCAGACAGCCAGGTAATACACAGGAACTCTCACAAACAGGTCTGAGACAATGCAAAGGCAAAGCATACTGAACAGAGGCCATTTAAATAATAAGTGATGACATCACAATTCTGAGACTGCATCCTGTCTCACACAGATGATGCACACCAGTCTGGCCATAAAAGGAAGTGCAGGAAATGAGCAGCATCCCCAACAATGCACCATAGTCAGCAAGAGAGGTGAGTAAAATGGCTGCCAGCAGCACATGGCAAACAAAACAGGGAAAAAAACCCTGACAGTATCCTCCCCTCAAAGACCCCTCCCCCGCGGGAGGACAAAAGTCTTATTGGAGAAACGGGCATGGTAGGCATGGAGGAGGGCAGGAGCATGGACATCAGAGGAGGGAACCCAAGAACGCTCCTCCGGACCGTAGCCCCTCCAGTGAACCAAATACTGTACACGGCCCCCTGGTCATACGAGAGTCAATAATGCTGCTGACCTCATACTCCTCATGGTTGTCAACAAAGATAGGACAGGGATGAGGCAACACAGTGGTAAACTGATTACAAACCAATGGTTTCAAGAGGGAGACATGAAAATCATTGGAGATGTGCATTGCAGGAGCGTAGGCCACAGGATTGACCCATTGGAGTATTCGAAAAGGACCAACATAACCAAACTCTCTCACCAACCTGGTAGGAAGGCGTGGGCAGACCCCTACGATCGGCCTGGAAGTTTTGGCGCTGCATAAAACGATGAAGGCAATCCTGCATCTGCACCCACATGGAACGGAGTTGCCGGAGATGCTCCTCCAAAGCTGGAATACCCTGAGACATGAATGAATCGGGCAACAAGGATGGTTGAAACCCATAATTCGCCATTAACGGGGATAACTTGGAGGAAGCATTAATAGCACTAGTACGAGAAAACTCTGCATAAGGTAACAGTTCAGACAAATTATTGTGGTCATCTGAAACATAGCAACAGAGGAACTGTTCCAGAGCTTGATTAGACCATTCTGCAGCCCCATTAAACCAGAAATAATGACACCCTGTCAGGGTGCCAGGAATCAGACTGAGACGAGAAATGCAAAAAAAAATCATACCTTTATTAATAACAAAAAAAAATAATAAAAAGTCCACAAGTCAAATAACAAGCCAGGAGTCAAAACCAGAGCTGGTAGTCGGATGAGCCAAGTCAGGAGCCAAAGCGAGTAGTCAGACGAGCCAAAATCAGGAACAAGGAAAACAGCAGAGTCAGGAACAAGGAAAACAGCAGAGTCAGGAACAAGCCAGGGATCAGGAACCAGGAAGGACGTCAGACAGCCAGGTAATACACAGGAACTCTCACAAACAGGTCTGAGACAACGCAAAGGCAAAGCATACTGAACAGAGGCCCTTTAAATAATAAGTGATGATATCACAATTCTGAGATTGCATCCTGTCTCACACAGATGATGCACACCAGTCTGGCCATAAAAGGAAGTGCAGGAAATGAGCAGCATCCCCAACAATGCACCATAGTCAGCAAGAGAGGTGAGTAAAATGGCTGCCAGTAGCACATGGCAAACAAAACAGGGAAAAATAACTGACAGTATCCTCCCCTCAACGACCCCTCCCCCGTGGGAGGACAAAAGGCTTATTGTGGAAACAGGCATGGAAGGCACGGAGGAGGGCGAGAGCATGACCATCAGAGGAGGGAACCCAAGAACACTCCTCCGGACCATAGCCCCTCCAGTGAACCAAATACTGTACACGGCCCCTGGACATACGAGAGTCAATAATGCTGCTGACCTCATACTCCTCATGGTTGTCAACAAAGATAGGACGGGGACGAGGCAACACAGTGGTAAACCGATTACAAACCAATGGTTTCAAGAGGAAGACATGAAAATCATTGGAGATGTGCATTGCAGGAGGAAGGTCAAGAGCGTAGGCCACAGGTTTGACCCGTCGGAGTATTCGAAAAGGACCAAAATAATTGGAAGGCACACAAAGGTTCAAGTTGCTGGAGGACAGCCAAACTCTCTCACCAACCTGGTAGGAAGGTACGGGCAGATGCCTACGATCAGCCTGGAAGATTTGGCGCTGCATAAAACGATGAAGGCAATCCTGAATCTGCACCCACATGGAACGGAGTTGCTGGAGATGCTCCTCCAAAGCTGGAATACCCTGAGACATGAATGAATTGGGCAACAAGGATGGTTGAAACCCATAATTTGCCATGAACGGGAATAACTTGGAGGAAGCATTAATAGCACTAGTACGAGAAAACTCTGCATAAGGTAACAGTTCAGACCAATTATTGTGGTCATCTGAGACATAGCAACGGAGGAACTGTTCCAGAGCTTGATTAGACCATTCTGCAGCCCCATTAAACCAGAAATAATGACACCCTGTCAGGGTGCCAGGAATCAGACTGAGACGAGAAGTGCACAAATAATCACACCTTTATTAATAACAAAAAAAATAATAAAAAGTCCAAAGTCAAATAACAAGCCAGGAGTAAAAACCAGAGCTGGTAGTCAGATGAGCCGAGTCAGGAGCCAAAGCAAGTAGTCAGACGAGCCGGAATCAGGAACAAGGAAAACAGCAGAGTCAGGAACAAGCCAGGGATCAGGAACCATGAAGGACGTCAGACAGCCAGGTAATACACAGGAACTCTCACAAACAGGTCTGAGACAACGCAAAGGCAAAGCATACTGAACAGAGGCCCTTTAAATAATAAGTGATGACATCACATTTCTGAGATTGCACCCTGTCTCACACAGATGATGCACACCATTCTGGCCATAAAAGGAAGTGCAGGAAATGAGCAGCATCCCCCACAATGTACAATAGTCAGCAAGAGAGGTGAGTAAAATGGCTGCCAGCAGCACATGGCAAACAAAACAGGGAAAAAAACCCTGACACTATCCTCCCCTCAATGACCCCTCCACGTGGGAGTACAAAAGGCTTATTGTGGAAACAGGCATGGAAGGCATGGAGGAGGGCGGGAGCATGAACATCAGAGGAGGGAACCCAAGAACGCTCCTCCGGACCGTAGCCCCTCCAGTCACCAAATACTGTACACGGCCTCTGGACATACGAAAGTCAATAATGCTGCTGACCTCATACTCCTCATGGTTGTCAGCAAAGATAGAATGGGGACGAGGGCAACACAGTGTTAAACCGATTAAAAAACTATGGTTTCAAGAGGGAGACATGAAAAACATTGGAGACGTGCATTGCAGGAGGAAGGTCAAGAGCGTAGGCCACAGGATTGACCCGTCAGAGTATTCGAAAAGGACCAACATAACAGGGAGCCAGTTTATTGGAAGGCACACGAAGGTTCAAGTTGCGGGAGGACAGCCAAACTCTCTCACCAACCTGGTAGGAAGGTGCGGGCAGACGCCTACGATTAGCCTGGAAGTTTTGGCGCTGCATAGAACGATGAAGGCAATCCTGAATCTGCACCCACGTGGAACGGAGTTTCCGGAGATGCTTCTCCAAAGCCAGAATACCCTGATACATGAATGAATCGGGCAACAAGGATGGTTGAAAGCCATAATTCGCCATGAACAGGGATAACTTGGAGGAAGCATTAATAGCACTATTACGAGCAAACTCTGCCCAAGGTAACAGTTCAGACCAATTATTGTGGTGATCTGAGACATAGCAACGGAGGAACTGTTCCAGAGCTTGATTAGACCGTTCCGCAGCCCCATTGGATTGAGGGTGATATGCCGAGGAGAAGGAAAGCTTGATCCCAATTTGAGCACAAAAGGAACGCCAAAATCTGGAGACAAACTAGCTACCCCGGTCCGACACTATCTCCTTGGGTAACCCATGTAAAAATAAGACCTCCCGGGCAAAAATTGAAGCAAGCTCCTGAGCGGTAAGCAATTTCATCAAGGGAATGCAATGTGACATTTTAGAAAAATGGTCAACCACCATAAGGATAAGTAAGAATGAGCACTGGCACGCTAGTACCCTCGAGAAGATGCCTCCATTCCTTGAGTGCCAAAATTATAGCCAGTAATTCTCTGTTGACAATTTCATAATTGCACTCTGCTGGAGACAATTTCTTAGAGAAGAAACCACACGGATGCAAGGAACCGTCAGGTGTAGGACGTTGAGACAAGAGGGCACCTTCTCCAGTCTCAGATGCATCGACCTCAAGAACGAAAGGCAGGACAGGGTTAGGATGAGCCAGAACTGGAGCGGTAGCAAAGGCAGTCCTAAGACTATCAAAGGCCTTAATGGCAGTAGGTGACCAATGGAGTGGATCGTCTCTTTACGGGTCATGTCTGTGATAGGTTTGACCAAGGAAGAAAAGTTTTTAATAAACTTTCTATACTAATTGGCGAAAACCAAAAAGCGTTGAATAGACCGAAGACCAACTGGGCGAGGCCACTGCAGAACTGCAGATAACTTGTCAGGATCCATGGAGAACCCTGCAATGAAGATAACATAACCTAGGAAGGTTACTTGAGTCTGATGGAACTCACATTTCTCGAGTTTACAAAACAGGCCGTTCTCACGTAGGCCCCTAGTTATCAAGCCTTCAACCTCAAATATGCTGGAATTCTGCAGCGTATTTGTGGTGAGGCAGATTCGCCTTAGTTATCAAGCCCTAGACACCGGCAAAAGTAGAATTTTGTGACGTAAGCTACGATCCGCCGGACTCAGTCCGACACAGATCGATTCTTACATCACTACAAATGTTCCGCACACAAGTTTGGCACAATCTGACTACTTTTGCTAGTTATCAAAAAAAAAGTGTAGTTAGTGTGGGTGCTTAGTGACAGCTTGTAAATAATTTTTGATAACTTAGGCGAAATTTTTCAGGTCTGCGGCGGCGATGGTAGGCGAGCTTAGGCGGGCGTATTGAACCGGCGAAGGCAGGTAAAGTAGACACGTTGATAACTAGAGGCCATAGTCTCTGAAGAACCCGTATAACATCAGTACGATGAGCCTCAAGTGTGAGTGAGTGTATGAGGATGTTGTCTAAGTACACCACAACACACTGTTGCAACATATCTCATAGGACATCATTAATAAATTCCTGGAAAACAGCAGGAGCATTACATAGGCCAAAGGGCATTACAAGATACTCATAATGCCCGCTCATGGTGTTAAACGCTGTTTTCCATTCGTGGCCCTCCTTGATCCTAACGAGATTGTACGCTCCTCTCAAATCAAGTTTAGTAAAGACCGTAGCTCCCTTGAGGTGGTCAAAGAGTTCCGTAATGAGCGGAATAGGGTAAGCATTCTTAATGGTAAAAACGATTAAGACCCATATAATCGATGCATGGTCTTAACTCGCCACCCTTTTTCTTCACAAAGAAGAAGCCAGCCCCTGCAGGAGAGCAGGATTTGCAGATTATCCCCCGTGACAGAGCATCGGCAACATACTCCTCCATAGCACAATTCTCTGCAACAGACAGAGGGTAAACCCGGCTCCGAGGAGGAATGTCTCCGGGTTGCAGGTCTATGGCACAATCGTAAGACTGGTAAAGAGGCAACGTACCATTACACACCTTGTCAAAAACGTCTAGGAACTCTCGGTACTCCTCTGGCAATTGAGATACTGAAGAAGTGCACAAGACTTTAACTGGTTTCTGAAGACAAATGGAAATACATTGCAGGGACCACGACAAAATTTCGGACCTGTGCCAGTCGAGACTGGGATTGTGCTTTTGGAGCCAGGGATAACCTAGAACAACTGGAAAATGCAGAGAGTTTATCACCTGGAACTGGAGGGTTTAAAAATGGAGAGCCCCAACAGCCATGGACAACGTAGCAGTTTCGTGAGTAACGAGTGTGGGCTGAAGGGGCCTGCCATCAATGGCCTCAATAGCAAGCGGAATGGACCGAGGCAAAACAGGAATGGAGTGCTTTGATAGAAAAGCACTGTCAATGAAATAGCCCACAGCACCAGAGTCAACAAGAGCCTGGGTGACTATGGAGGAGTCCACCCAGGAAAGGACAACTGTGACCAAAGGTTTCTCCTTAAGCGGTTCCGGGGACGAGGATAAACCACCCAAGGTCTGCCCCCGACAGGACCTTAGTTGTGAGCGTTTCCCGGCCGTGTAGGACAAGACTTCAAAAGGTGGCCCTGTAACCCACAATAGAGGCAGAGCCCCTCCCTCCTCCTAAAGGCCCTCTCTGCTGCGGAGAGACGCGTGAATCCCAACTGAATCAGCTCAGCAGTACCTGGTGACTCGGGACCAGGAGGCATGGGAGGAGAGGGAGGCATGGGTGGGAACAAACACGTAGGAGACAACAGAACAGGAGGCTTCCACAAGTGCTCCTTGAAAGAGGGTCTCTCTCTGAGTCTGATGTCAATTAGGATCAAAAAAGGCACCAATGCCTCGAGATCCACTGGTAAATCTCTGGTAGCAACTTTGTCTTTAATCGCATGAGAGGGCCCATGAAAGAAGGCGGCAACAAGGGCTTCATTGTTCCAACCAACCTCTGCAGCAAGCGTACGGAACTCAATACCCTTCGAAAGGAGGCCACAAATTCAGGGTAATTTGAAATCACAGGTTTATTAGTCTCCCACAAGGGATTAGCCCAGGCAAGAGCTGTGTCAGAGAGTAACTAGATGAGAAATCCCACCTTAGCTCTGTCATAGGGAAATGCCTGAGGTAACATCTCAAAGTAAATGCCCACCTGATTCAAAAACCCTCTGCACTGAATAGGATCGCCTCCATATCGCTGAGGTAGAGGTGCAGAACCGGACATGCTCCTGGTAGGACTAGCTGCAGCAGCAAAAACAGGAGCAGCCATAACTTGTGGGACACTTTGGTCGAAATGTGCAGTGCGAGTCAGCAGGGTTTGCAGGGCTAGTGCAAATTGATCAAAGCGGTGATCCTGTTCATCCATCCTGGAAATGATGGCAGGTAAAGGTGGATTATTAGCACCATCAGGATTCATGGCCTTTTGCGTAATGTCAGGGTGCCAGGAATCAGACTGAGATGAGAAGTGCAAAAATAATCACACCTTTATTAATAACAAGAAAAATAATAAAAAGTCCACAAGTCAAATAACAAGCCAGGAGTCAAAACCAGAGCTGGTAATCAGACAAGCCGAGTCAGGAGCCAAAGCAAATAGTCAGATGAGCCACAATCAGGAACAAGGAAAACAGCAGAGTCAGGAACAAGCCAGGGATAAGGAACCAGGAAGGACGTCAGACAGCCAGGTAATACACAGGAACAGTCTGGCCATAAAAGGAAGTGCAGGAAATGAGCAGCATCCCCCACAATGCACCATAGTCAGCAAGAGAGGTGAGTAAAATGGCTGCCAGCAGCACATGGCAAACAAAACAGGGAAAAACCCTAACACACCCCCTGCTAGCAGCCTATTGGCCGTGAATCTGCAGGGGGCAGCATTGCACCAGCAGTTCACAAGAACTGCTGGTGCAATGATAAATGCCAAAAGCGTATGCTGTTGGCATTTAGCGAAGTGCAGCGGATATGATCTGCAATATCGGATCATGTCCGCTTGCACAATGGTAATTCGGCCCCTTATAGTCAGCAAATCTGTGTTCACTTTACCATGGTAACTTATAAACCAACATTTAACACGTGTTTACTTGTTACACTCCACAATTTAATTTGTGTAATGTTACTATTCAAGTGTACAAAAAATAGCTACTTTGTAATGTACATGTATTTCTTTCTTATGTACATAGTAGTTATAAACTTATTACAATGCGCTTAAGCATGCCAAAGCTCAAACCATTATTAGAAAAAAGAAATTGGTTGCAACAGATTTTAAAGAGTAGAACTGCAACTAAATGCAGATACCAGGTATATCTAAGAGTAATGGTGACAGCTCATGAAGACTACAGGTATGTCCAGATGGCCCAGATTAAGGATAATAATCCCCTACCTTATGTCACCTAGAGGGCAACTAGGAAGGACACAAAACATCAACAGATGTCCTATATCCCCCATGCCTTCTGGGACCCCCTGTTACCAACATGCACCCCAGGTATGTATCAGATATCCTTACTCTATCAGCCATTTGAAGTCTGGTATTGAGTTAAGTCACCCTGGGACAATCATTTCCAGTCTATTTATCCACTGAGCTTCACCGGTAAGTAGGAGTTTATCCATATCTCCCCCCTTGTCCATCTTGGGGACATGGTCGATGAGGATAAATCTGATGGAAGCTACCATATGTGACATATCTGAACAGTGACATGCTACTGGTTAATCGAAGTGTCCTTTCTCCAATGCCTGATATATCACCAATCCATGGTTAGCCATTTGTTTCCTAAGAGTTACCTTTGTTTTTCCCACATAATATTTTGCACATCGGCGAACTAAAAGGTATATAACATGTGTAGTAGTGCACGTGAGAGAAAAGCGTATTTTATACACTTTGTTGTAATGAGGGTGATGAAAGCATTTGGTGGCGATGAGTCCATTACAGGTTGTGCATCCAATGCCACTGTAGCATCATTTGATGTTACTTCTGGGCTGGAGTTGATAACACTGTTTAGGGTCAGTTTTCACCAGAAGGTCCCTCTTCTAAACCCCACCATTGGTGTCAGATGTTCAGAAAAGGTAAGTTTTGGATCAGAAGATATTACCGGCCAGTGTTTCCTTAGAATTTTACCCGTATTGGTTGTATTTGGTATGAATGTAGTCATCATGATAAATCTCTTGTCTGTCGCAACTACTTATTTTTGTTTCTTTAGCAATTCATCTTGGGTAAGTCCATGTACTGTCTCCAATACTGTGTCTAGGATTTGTGTGACACTGTCATTAACGTACATTTGTAAAACATACTAATTCAGATAATTCTTTTGTAGCCAATGGGAATGTAGATACTGTTTTAAATTACGGGGGTGTGATACCTGGGACAAACAGCTTTGACTACGGCGAGTAGCTGAAACCCATCAGCTGACCCAGTGACGCTGCCAGAGCACCTGTGCGTGCTCTTTGTGGATACTATGTTGCCGCATATCTTTTAATAAAACACGGAATAAAGGATTGTTTTTAAGAACCAGCTCCCTGGGTACGTCTTCTCTTATCCTGATTACTGTGCCTGTAATCCGGGTTGAGCTGAGGTGGAAAGAACAGACAGCTGTAAAATGGCAAAGTAAGGTATTGGGCTATCGATGAGGGGAGGAATGGCTGGTTTTTACGATTGTGGAGTTATGCTGAATATGAGCTAATCCATCCCATATGTGTCACGCCACTCCGTCTTGGCAGCGGCTCTGCCTCTCCTACCATGGCCGTTGCCATGGTTGTGGAGGCTGTTGTGGCGATGATGTCATCGCTGCATGCCGCTTCTGGCCTCTGATGCTTCTCTCCTGTTTGCTGTTCTTGGCGCAAACCTGCACCTATGTAAGTACCTCTCGCTTTATGCACTTTGCCCAAGTATAGGTGTTACTGTGTGTGCTCCTGGGTGTTTATATTTTCTAACCTGAATTGTTGTTTGCCTTATCGTTACTGAACTCTTCCTGTTTCAAGCCTACTCTATTGCTTAACCCCTGAACTGTCGATTGCCTTTTTGTTGCTGACCTCTGCCTGTTACTGACCATTTTACTGGTTTACCCCTAAACTGCTGATTGCCTTATTGTTGCTGACCTATGCCTTTTCCTGACCATTCTACTGGTTTACCCATGAACTGCTGAACTGCTGTATTGCTTTTCTGTTGCTGAACTCTGCCTGTCTCTGACCACTCTTCTGATTATCCGTGTTCTGTTGTTACCTAAATATCCTACTTTTTGTCGGACTTTGCTTGTCTCTGACTGTGATATACCTTTAAGGTATATCCCGCCTACCTTCCTCCACCCTATATCAGGCACACCTGAACAATCATTCCTTGCCTGAAAATTGTTTTCTCTTTGGAGCTTCTCTGATCACATTCCTCATGTTGTGATTCTAACCTTGAATATTACTAACTTGCTTCATTGTTATTCTTTCTCTCAGAACATCAGTTGTAAGTGAGGATCTCTAGCTTATCACTTATCTTTCATTCATTCTCCCAATTCTACCGGAATCCATTATACTTCAAACCGGATCAAGGAGCCACCGGATCTACTTGCAGCATTCCGGAAGCCGCACTCACACCAACGCCGTATACCGGTCACAGAGGTAATCCGTTCTCCTCAAATCTAAGGTAATACTTAATCCACTTTTAAAAGGATCTATTACTTACCTTGTCTCTCTCTGGAAAGCATCCGCATTACCTTGCTAATATCCTCTGCTGAATATTCTACCGGTTATTACTAAAGTCTGACTGTGTTGTATATATTTTATGTATGAGTGTGTGAGTGCGTGAAGACGTTCCTAAGAATTGTTACAATAAGGATACAACTACTTATGTTATACTAAGTATACCAAAAGACACATTTATTCTATCAGACCTCTGAACTGTTTGCTTTAAGTTCCATACCAATATTGCAACAATTGTTTCTACTCATTTATTCCTTGCTTCTGCTTGGCATCTACGAAGTTTTCTTTCAGTAAAAGTCTCACCAGTGATTTAACAGGTAGTTCAAACCATACTGCCTGTTTTATTCATTTAAAGAGCAACAAACCCTTACTTTAAAAACACTGCATAAGATCCTGCACAAAACAGGACATCACATAATTTTCAGGCCACAGTGTTCTAAGGGTTTGTTACTGGTAAACAAAACTTTGTTACTATGGATGCAAATGAAATTAAAAATGAGTTCTCTAACATACAACGAAAATTAGATTATCTTGCACAATGCTTAACAGAAGTTCAAGCAGATAATACTGCATTAAAAGCTATTGTTAAAGAATACATGTCTCCCAAAAGTACTGATGTACCTGAACCCCATATTCAATACCCCCAACCTTTCACTGGTAAAAGACAGGAATTCAGAGATTTCAAGACTGCTTGTAATCTTCTTTTTTCCATGAGACCCCGCACGTATTATTCAGACCGTATCAGGGTTTGCACCACTATTTCATTTCTACAGGGAGAGCCCAGAACCTGGGCTAACAGGTTTTATGAAAATAATTACCCAATTTTGGATTCATTACAGAATTTCTTTCAGGCTATGTCTAATCTATATGAAGATACAGATACGCAAATAACTGCAGAATCTAAACAGGGTAAGCGCACGGTGGAGGAATACACAACTGAATTTCAAATGTGGGCAACAGACTCACTATGGAACCAAGTTAGCCTTAAGAATCAGTTCAGGCTGGGGTTATCTGAAAACCTTAAGGATGAACTTTCTCGTCAGGAAATACCTGATACTCTTCCAGCACTTATTAAATTAAGCACATCCATAGATAGAAGACTCAGGGAACGGTGAGCAGAGAGATCCACTTCAGACGCAATACCCAGGCGTCAGTTCACCTCTCCTACAACATCTGAGAAAACACAAGGTAGTGTAACCCCTATGGAGATAGGCGCTATCAAGGGGTCACTAAGTAATGAGGAAAAAATGAGAAGAAGGTTGGAAAACTTGTGCTTATACTGCGGACAAAAGGAACACACCGTCTCAAGCTGTCCTTCATTACAAAGACAAAAGAAGGGTAAGAAAACCGGTTATAAAAACATTTATCATATCTCAGATACAATGCAATTGACTTTACCTCTCTCTTTGCAGTGGGATCAGGAAAATATACACTCCAAGGCATTGATTGACTCAGGTGCATCTGGGAACTACATTGATTCTGTATATATTGTAAATAATAAAATTCCTCTGGTGTGCAAGCAGAACCCTGTGTTTGTTAAATCAATAGATGGAACTTTAATAAATAAGGGACCCATTACACACCAGACAATACCTTTGCTTACAATGACAAACAATGGGCACACAGAATATATAACATTTGATGTGATCCCCATAGCACTACATACTATCATTTTAGGATATAGTTGGTTGCAGCAACATAATCCCAAAATAGATTGGGAACATGCAAAACTTACACTAGACTCAACATATTGTTTAAACACCTGTTACCCTCATAGTATTTTAGCATCATCTGAGACAGGGATACCAGGGATATATCGGGATTTGGCAGAGGTCTTCAATTTGAAAGAAGCAGATAATTTACCACCTCACAGAAGCTTTGATTGCCCCATAGATATAATTCCAGGGTCCCCAATACCACACGATAAGATCTATCCCTTATCACAGGATGAGTTAATTTATTTAAGGTCATATTTAGATGATAACTTAAGAAAGGGGTTTATATCCCACTCTACATCTCCAGCTGCAGCAGGCATGTTTTTGGTAAAAAACAAAGATGGCACTCTAAGGCCTATAATTGATTACAGGGCTTTAAACTCCATAACCATAAAGAACAGGTATCCATTACCTCTAATACCAGAGATAATAGAACGGTTAAAAGGAGCACAAATATTTACTAAACTGGATTTAAAAGGGGCTTATAATCTTATCAGAATGAAGAAAGGTGACGAATGGAAGACCGCATTTCGGACTCAATATGGGTTATATCAATATAACGTCATGCCTTTTGGATTGAGCAATGCCCCAGCTACTTTCCAGCACTTTATTAATGAAATCTTCCGAGATCTAATGGATATCTGTGTTATAGTGTATCTAGATGATATTCTAATTTATTCCAAGACAGAACAAGAACACGAAAGACATGTACGTTGGGTTTTAATGCGCTTAAAGGAACACAAGTTATATGCCAAACAAGAAAAGTGTTTATTTCATGTGAACAGGATTAAATTCCTTGGATACATAATAACTCCTAACAGGATCCAAATGGACCCAGATAAAGTTTCATCAGTACTAGAATGGCCTACACCAAAATCGGTTCGTGCCCTACAACGTTTTATTGGCTTTGCCAATTACTATCGAAAGTTTATCAAAAACTTTTCTGATATAGTAAAGCCCTTAACTCAGTTGACTAGTAAGAAACAAAGATATAAATGGACCGAACAGGTCCAATTAGCCTTTGACTACTTAAAGGGGCAATTCTCCAAAGCCCCCATCTTACATATGCCAGATCCTAAGCTACAATATGTGTTAGAGGTAGACGCCTCAAGTTCAGGTATAGGGGCAGTTCTATCTCAACAAACAGAAAACAAATCAGAACTATTTCCTGTGGCTTATTACTCAAGAAGATTCACCCCACTATACATGTGTCTCTGATAAAACCTTATAATTCTTCTATGCAAACCAACCTTCAGACTCCATCTACGTTACAAATAGATGACCACGACGAATTTGAGGTGGACCGTATTCTAGATTAGAGAATCAAGAACCGTCACCTAGAGTACCTGCTAAAATGGAAAGGTTTTGGTCCTGAGGACAATTCTTGGCATCGTAGCACTGACATTTCTGCTCCCCGTCTGATTAGATCTTTTCATCGCAGGTATCCTTTGAAGCCATTGGTGTGTTGGGTTAATAAACTATGCGCTGTGGGGGTAAAAGCTAGGGAGTCTCGAAGAAGTAATCTCACAAACTTCAAAGTGGGGGTAAAATCTGGATTGGATGAGACTCTTAAGCGCTTGTGCTTAATTACCCAATAAGGAAAGATAGTCTTACTATGTAGTTGGATTCAATGAGATCTATTTATTTTTAGAATTATAAATACATACAATAAAATTTAAAACAATAGAAATTGATTCTTAAAACAAATCTAACTGGTTGGCCAACCATACAGTGTGAATAAAATGTTATAATATGTTTTCCAATCCCTGTTACTTAGTGTGTTATACAAACATATCTGTATATTTGAATTTTTGAATTTTGGTTTAATTGCAGATATTTTTTATGGATTTGATATAGTGGACTTGTGAAGAAGTATGGTATCCACAAAGAATATTCGCAATATTAATTCTTAATTACCATATTTACCATATTCGTTTGTTTAAAGCTGAACATACATAATTAAAATAGCGTCAATGGTATCAACAATATAATTAAAATAGCGTCAATGGTATCAACAATAGTAACAAATAATAAAAGTGAAACAAAAATAAAGTGATACAGTAAAAATCGTATAAGTTATGAAAGATAAAGTCTTTCTGCCGTGATCGTTAGAGTAATTGTTAATTGCTTTTTGTTAAAAGCGCTGTTGTTAAGTCCTCCGTGGGGATAGTATGTGCGGGCGTGCTGCAACACGTTTTTATCTAATTGCTATATATATTGCGATTATAAGTCACTGTTAAGTAGTTTTGGTTATCTGTCCTTCACATTAACTTCCTTAGTTGGTGTAGGTATAATAAATCTTACCCGTTGTTTCTTTTGGGATACTTTGTTTCTGGTCTAGTTTCTTTTTGTACCCAATTCAATCTTTACTGTGATGAATGTGGATCGGAAGCCGGGATAGCCACTGCCGGTGTTGTAGTGGTTTCAGTATGTCGAGTTGGTTTGTCTCTGCGATTACACACACTTGAAGAAGTAGATGCTGGGGTATTGTGGTAGTGTGCTTTAACCGTTAATCCTTTTGTCAGATGGCTGGGCTTTTTGCCTGGTTCAGGTTTTCAAAACCTCTTGAATTGTTGCGAATGTGTTCTGTTTAGATCCGTACTCTATTTGTTTCAGAGTATCCGATCTGCAGGTGTCCACAGGTTTCTTTAGGCCCAATTATTAGGTAAGGTATTTCAGTTGTTCTTGGCGGTCCTTTGAAAGGAGGACTAGGTGCTTTGAAGGTTGTTCTTGAACGCTTCAGAATATCTTTCAAGCGTATTTGTTGGTCCGTGGTTTGATGTAGTCTTGGCGGTCCACTTCGAAAGTGGACTATGAAAATGTTCAGTGTAGCAAGGAGTAGGCAACGCGTTTCAGCTGATTAATACAGCCTTTATCAAGCATATCCTTGCAGTTGTAAACAGTGGGTTTTTGTATTCTGTGATTTGATTCTATTGGATCCCCTAGGTAGTTGTATCTTTACAATCTGGTGATCCTATTGGTTGTTGTGTCGGTGCTTTTGATTGGTCATTCCTTAGCATGTGACCTATTAATGGTTCAGTTTATCACGGTGATGGGGGAATTTTCACTTATTTGTATCAGATGACCAAGTAAATGCATAAAACGTTATGAAAACTTGTTCCAGTAGTAAACACAAATACGAATGTATTGTTATAATAAAAACATAAATAACTTTTTGTACGTCAGAGAATCTGTCCTTACAGGGTTTGTGAGTCAGTATAAGGTTTTTGGTATATGCCATAATAAATATTCAAATTGGCATATACCAAAAACCTTATACTGACTCACAAACCCTGTAAGGACAGATTCTCTGACGTACAAAAAGTTATTTATGTTTTTATTATAACAATACATTCGTATTTGTGTTTACTACTGGAACAAGTTTTCATAACGTTTTATGCATTTACTTGGTCATCTGATACAAATAAGTGAAAATTCCCCCATCACCGTGATAAACTGAACCATTAATAGGTCACATGCTAAGGAATGACCAATCAAAAGCACCGACACAACAACCAATAGGATCACCAGATTGTAAAGATACAACTACCTAGGGGATCCAATAGAATCAAATCACAGAATACAAAAACCCACTGTTTACAACTGCAAGGATATGCTTGATAAAGGCTGTATTAATCAGCTGAAACGCGTTGCCTACTCCTTGCTACACTGAACATTTTCATAGTCCACTTTCGAAGTGGACCGCCAAGACTACATCAAACCACGGACCAACAAATACGCTTGAAAGATATTCTGAAGCGTTCAAGAACAACCTTCAAAGCACCTAGTCCTCCTTTCAAAGGACCGCCAAGAACAACTGAAATACCTTACCTAATAATTGGGCCTAAAGAAACCTGTGGACACCTGCAGATCGGATACTCTGAAACAAATAGAGTACGGATCTAAACAGAACACATTCGCAACAATTCAAGAGGTTTTGAAAACCTGAACCAGGCAAAAAGCCCAGCCATCTGACAAAAGGATTAACGGTTAAAGCACACTACCACAATACCCCAGCATCTACTTCTTCAAGTGTGTGTAATCGCAGAGACAAACCAACTCGACATACTGAAACCACTACAACACCGGCAGTGGCTATCCCGGCTTCCGATCCACATTCATCACAGTAAAGATTGAATTGGGTACAAAAAGAAACTAGACCAGAAACAAAGTATCCCAAAAGAAACAACGGGTAAGATTTATTATACCTACACCAACTAAGGAAGTTATTGTGAAGGACAGATAACCAAAACTACTTAACAGTGACTTATAATCGCAATATATATAGCAATTAGATAAAAACGTGTTGCAGCACGCCCGCACATACTATCCCCACGGAGGACTTAACAACAGCGCTTTTAACAAAAAGCAATTAACAATTACTCTAACGATCACGGCAGAAAGACTTTATCTTTCATAACTTATACGATTTTTACTGTATCACTTTATTTTTGTTTCACTTTTATTATTTGTTACTATTGTTGATACCATTGACGCTATTTTAATTATATTGTTGATACCATTGACGCTATTTTAATTATGTATGTTCAGCTTTAAACAAACGAATATGGTAAATATGGTAATTAAGAATTAATATTGCGAATATTCTTTGTGGATACCATACTTCTTCACAAGTCCACTAAACCAAAATTCAAAAATTCAAATATACAGATATGTTTGTATAACACACTAAGTAACAGGGATTGGAAAACATATTATAACATTTTATTCACACTGTATGGTTGGCCAACCAGTTAGATTTGTTTTAAGAATCAATTTCTATTGTTTTAAATTTTATTGTATGTATTTATAATTCTAAAAATAAATAGATCTCATTGAATCCAACTACATAGTAAGACTATCTTTCCTTATTGGGTAATTAAGCACAAGCGCTTAAGAGTCTCATCCAATCCAGATTTTATCCTTTGAAGCCATCCCTCTCGTCGTTTGGGGGACCCCTTAGCGGGGGGAGTGTGTGATATACCTTTAAGGTATATCCCGCCTACCTTCCTCCACCCTATATCAGGCACACCTGAACAATCATTCCTTGCCTGAAAATTGTTTTCTCTTTGGAGCTTCTCTGATCACATTCCTCATGTTGTGATTCTAACCTTGAATATTACTAACTTGCTTCATTGTTATACTTTCTCTCAGAACATCAGTTGTAAGTGAGGATCTCTAGCTTATCACTTATGTTTCAAAAGTATTTCATTCATTCTCCAATTCTACCGGAATCCATTATACTTCAAACCGGGTCAAGGAGCCACCGGATCTACTTGCAGCGTTCCGGAAGCCGCCCTCACACCAACGCCGTATACCGGTCACAGAGGTAATCCGTTCTCCTCAAATCTAAGGTAATACTTAATCCACTTTTAAAAGGATCTATTACTTACCTTGTCTCTCTCTGGAAAGCATCCGCATTACCTTGCTAATATCCTCTGCTGAATATTCTACCGGTTATTACTAAAGTCTGACTGTGTTGTATATATTTTATGTATGAGTGTGTGAGTGCGTGAAGACGTTCCTAAGAATTGTTACAATAAGGATAAAACTACTGATGTTATACTAAGTATACCAAAAGACACATTTATTCTATCAGACCTCTGAACTGTTTGCTTTAAGTTCCATACCAATATTGCAACAATTGTTTCTACTCATTTATTCCTTGCTTCTGCTTGGCATCTACGAAGTTTTCTTTCAGTAAAAGTCTCACCAGTGATTTAACAGGTAGTTCAAACCATACTGCCTGTTTTATTCATTTAAAGAGCAACAAACCCTTACTTTAAAAACACTGCATAAGATCCTGCACAAAACAGGACATCACACTGACCATTCTCTACCTTACCCTTAGTGCCATGAAGGACTACCCTGTCTACCATGAGTATTGCTTACCTCATTTTTTAAACTCACTTTGTTCTGGGATATTTCCTTATCCTTCCACTTGACACCGGGATAAGAAGACTGCTGGCCTAGTTTGATCTGATAGGGAAATATCCCACGAGCATTACAATTTGTCTATAATACTGTATTCATTTGTTTGCTTGTATGCAATGGATCCTATAATATAGTTGCTGTGTGCAACCTACTATAAGAAGGAACATTTAATAAAACAAATAAGCAGGCTCGTACAAAGCGTTATCTAAATTGTTTATTAAATATTTTCACTAGCAATCACCATACACCTAACCATCAAAATGTGCTGACCCACTCAGATCCTGTAAGCCTAGGTCATAATACTCCCCTTGACTGATCTACAAAGAAATAATATGCAAGAACTACACCGTGCCAGTGAGAGGGAATGATCTACCCATCCATAGTTGAACCAATCTCTAGACACTACACCAAAGAAAAAAAAATCACTAAAGGACCATTTAGCTACATATTTAATAAAGTGATATATCTCATTCAATGAAATGTCTTATTATGTAATATGTAGGTTAAAGTGCTACACAAAAACAACACCTTTTGTAAACGTTTCTCACAATCATTCCATTACAAAGGGATTTATCAGTACTGATTTCATGGAACACAGCATAAATTTAAATTAAAAAAAGTATACTATACTAGAAAGGTGGTAGAGAGAGGACCATTTGCAAGGCCCTTATATTTCTGGGGAATTTAATGGCTTATGTCAGTCTTGCAGTAAAGGTCTCAATAGAAACATTTTGGTGCTCATTATTTCCTGTGTGGACATTTTATCCCAAATTTATGTTTGTTGGTCCCATTTTCAGTCAGTGAGAACTAACTCATGTCGTTTTTGCATATTCTTGCCTATTTTGGGCTAGGTTACAAGTAGACTGCTAATTTATCAGGCACCTGTAAACTGGCAAATCCACCCATTTATGGGCTCACGATAAATAATCAACCATTACAACTATCTGGTTATTGCTACCGCGAGCTCGCGGTAGCACTTAGCGCTAAAAACAACAACCAGTGGTTAGCCCTCTGGTTCATTTTTAAGATATCACCCCAAAATAAAGTGTGAAGTTCTGTTTTGTTTTTATAAAATTGGAGCAACTTTTTTTCAAAAATAAAAATAACTGCACAAAGCAGTTTTTAGGGTTTAAAGTGTGTATTGGTTGGGGGGTGTTAGAAAAAAAGGCACTGAAAAGTCATTTACATAGCAGTCTATGGGTACTGTGTGTTCCTTGTAAATATATATGTAACCCCTAAACCACCCCCCCCCCCACATCGCTAACACTAAATAAACCTATTTACCCCTAAACCGCAATCCCCCCATATCGCTATTACTAAATAAACCTAACAACCCCTAAACTGCCACCCCCCACATCGCAAGTTCGCAACTACTAAATAAACTGATTAACCTCTAAACTGCCATCCCCCCACATCAGTAACACTAAATAAATCTATTAACCCCTAAACTGCAAACCCCCCACATCGCTACTACTACTAAAATAAACCTATTAACCGCTAAATCTAATACCCCCTAACTTTAAATTATAGTTACAATATACTAACTACCTTCAAATAAATAAAAACGTACCTGTGAAAAAAAATAAAACCTAAGCATAAACTACAACAAAAAATCGAACATTACAGAAAATTAAAAAAAAAACTAACATTACCAAAAATACCAAATTGCTACAGATATAAAAAATTTAAAAACCTAACATTACCACAAAAAATAAAAAATCTAACATTACAGCAAAAAAAATTATCCAAAATAAAAAAAGTTATTCTCAATCTAATACCCCCTTAAAAACAAAAAAACCACCCCAAAATAAAAAACCCTAATCTAACAATAAACTACCAATAGCCCTTAAAAGGGCCTTTTGTAGGGCATTGCCCTAAAGAAATCAGCTCTTTTTCCTCAAAAAATACAAAGTCCCCCCTAAAATTACAACCCCCACCAACCAAACCCCCCAAAATAAAAAGAACCTAACAAAAACATATACTCTTCTTATTACCCCTAAAGGGGCATTTGTATATGCATGGCCTTTAAAAGGACAATCAGCTCTTTTAATGCCAATTAAAAAAAGCCCTAATCTAAAAAAAAAAACACCCAAAAAATAAAAAAATTAAACTAATTCCAAAATAAGTACTCACCATTACTGAAGTCCGATGATGCATCTTCATCCAGGCGACAAAAAGTCTTCATCCAGGCGAATCCATCATCTTCCATCGCTGGAGCATCTTCTATCTTCTTACCGGAGGTGTGGAGCAGTCTTCCGATGTATGGATCCGGAGCAGTGGTCCTCGGCGGCGGTTATCAGCAGTGTGGAGGCTCCTCTTCATGCAACCATCCGCTGCACACTGAAGATTGAATGCAAGGTACCCCTTTTATATTAGGGTACCTTGCATTTCTATTGGTTGAAAAATTAAAATCAGCCAATAGGATGAGAGCTGCTTAAATCCTATTGGCTGATCAAATAAACCAATAGGATTTAAGCAGCTCTCATCCTATTGGCTGATTTGAAATTTTCAGCCAATAAGAATGCAAGGTACCCCAATATGAAAAGGGTACCTTGCATTCAATCTTCAGTGTGCGGCTGACGATCACATGGTGAGAATACTTTACGTCACTGATGATCGCTGACGTCCCATGATGGAAGAAGATGGATCCGCTTGGAGGAAGACTTTTTCCGCCTGGATGCAGATGTATCACCAGACTTCAGTAAGGGTGAGTACCTATTTTGGGGTTAGAGTTAGTTTTTTTTTGGGGGGGGGGTTATATTAGGGCTTTTTTTTAATAGGGTCAATGGGTAGAGTAGTTTTTTTTTAGTTAGGTTCTTTTTATTTTGGAGAATTGGGTGGGGGTTTGTAATTTTAGGGGGTTGTATTTTTTTGAGTAAAAAGAGCTGATTCCTTTAGGGCAATTGATAGTTTATTTTTAGATTAGGGTTTTTTTTATTTTGAGGTGGCTTTTTTGTGGGACATCCTAAAACATTTAATGTGAAAATGACTTAATGTAGCTTAATGTGTAAAAAATTGCCCAAATGTTAATCAATTGCTGCATAATTTTGCACAACCCAAGATTTCCACTATCCAAGCCTATCCTAGAAGTTTCATGGATTTTCGTGTCCCACAAGGCAAATGAGTAAAATTAAGCTTTTTTTTGGAGAGCTTAATGTGGCTTAACGTACAGAAATGAACTTATATGTTAACCAATTTCCCCCAAACTTTACAAAATAAAATAATCTATTCAAACACATCTGGAAAATTTCAAGACGTTTGATAATACATACCAAAAGATATTCACATTAAACTATTTTTTTACAATCCTAAAACATTTAGGGCTAGATTTATTAAAGGATGAGCAGACATGATTCGCTGTTTTGATTAAATGCTTGTGCAATGCTGACCCCTGCTCACTTGGCCCCTAGCAGGGGTCGTCAATCATCCTGATTGTATTTATTATCCAATAGAATAAGAGCTGCTTAAATCCTATTGGCTGATTTGAACAGCCAATAGGATTTTAGCAGCTCTAATTCCTATTGACTTATTCAAATCTTTCAGCCAATAGGAATGCAAGGGACACCATCCTGAATTGCTACCTTGCATTGAAGATTCAGTGTACGGCGGCGACCGTATTAAGAGGATGCTCAGTGCCGGATGTCTTCAGGATGGACCCGCTCCATGCCGCCAGGATCAAGATAGAAGATGCCACCTGGATGAAGATAGAAGATGCCGCCTGGATGAAGACTTCTCTCCGCCTGGATGAGGACTTCGCCGCCTGGATGAAGATAGAAAAGGCCGTCTGGATGAAGTCTTCTCGCCTCCTGGATGAAGATTGTTCAAGTGGGGCTTCAAAAACTGTAAATGGAACATTGGGGGTTAGTGTCAGGTTTTTTTAAGGTTTTTTTGGGTGGGTTTCTCTTTAGATTAGAGTATGGGCAGCAAAATAGCTAAATGCCCTTTAAAGGGCAATGCCCATACAAATGCCCTTTTCAGGGCAATGGGTAGATAAGGTTTTTGGAGAATTAGGTTTTTTTATTTTGGGGGGTTGATTGGGTGGTGGGTTTTACTGCCACATAATATTTTGCACATGGGCAAACTAAAAGGTATATAACATGTGTAGTAGTGCACGTGAGAGAAAAGCGTATTTTATACACTTTGTTGTAATGAGGGTGATGAAAGCATTTGGTGGCGATGAGGCCATTACAGGTTGTGCATCTAATGCACCTGTAGCATCATTTGATGTTACTTCTGGGCTGGAGTTGATAACACTGTTTAGGGTCAGTTTTCACCAGACGGTCCCTCTTCTAAACCCCACCATTGGTGTCAGATGTTCAGAAAAGGTAAGTTTTGGATCAGAAGATATTACCGGACGGTGTTTCCTTAGAATTTTACCTGTATTGGTTGTATTTGGTATGAATGTAGTCATCATGATAAATCTCTTGTCTGTCGCAACTACTTATTTTTGTTTCTTTAGCAATTCATCTTGGGTAAGTCCATGTACTGTCTCCAATACTGTGTCTAGGATTTGTGTGACACTGTCATTAACGTACATTTGTAAAACATACTAATTCAGATAATTCTTTTGTAGCCAATGGGAATGTAGATACTGTTTTTAAATTACGGGGGTGTGATACCTGGGTCAAACAGCTTTGACTACGGCGAGTAGCTGAAACCCATCAGCTGACCCAGTGACGCTGCCAGAGCACCTGTGCGTGCTCTTTGTGGATACTATGTTGCAGCATTTCTTTTAATGTAACACAAAATAAAGGATTGTTTTTAAGAACCAGCTCCCTGGGTACGTCTTCTCTTATCCTGATTGTGGAGTTATGCTGAATATGAGCTAATCCATCCCATATGTGTCACGCCACTCCGTCTTGGCAGCGGCTCTGCCTCTCCTACCATGGCCGTTGCCATGGTTGTGGAGGCTGTTGTGGCGATGATGTCATTGTTGCATGCCGCTTCTGGCCTCTGATGCTTCTCTCCTGTTTGCTGTTCTTGGCGCAAACCTGCACCTATGTAAGTACCTCTCGCTTTATGCACTTTGCCCAAGTATAGGTGTTACTGTGTGTGCTCCTGGGTGTTTATATTGTCTAACCTGAATTGCTGTTTGCCTTATCGTTACTGAACTCTTCCTGTTTCAAGCCTACTCTATTGCTTAACCCCTGAACTGTCGATTGCCTTTTTGTTGCTGACAAATGCCTGTTACTTACCATTTTACTGGTTTACCCCTAAACTGCTGATTGCCTTATTGTTGCTGACCTATGCCTTTTCCTGACCATTCTACTGGTTTACCCATGAACTGCTGAACTGCTGTATTGCTTTTCTGTTGCTGAACTCTGCCTGTCTCTGAACACTCTTCTGATTATCCGTGTTCTGTTTTTACCTAAATATCCTACTTTTTGTCAGACTTTGCTTGTCTCTGACCATTCTCTACCTTACCCTTAGTGCCATGAAGAACTACCCTGTCTACCATGAGTATTGCTTACCTCATTTTTTAAACTCACTTTGTTCTGGGATATTTCCTTATCCTTCCACTTGACGCCGGGATAAGAAAACTGCTGGCCTAGTTTGGTCTGATAGGGAAATATCCCACGAGCATTACAATTTGTCTATAATACTGTATTCATTTGTTTGTTTGTATGCAATGGATCCTATAATATAGTTGCTTTGTGCAAGCTACTATAAGAAGGAACATTTAATAAAACAAATAAGCAGGCTCGTACAAAGCGTTATCTAAATTGTTTATTAAATATTTTCACTAGCAATCACCATACACCTAACCATCAAAATGTGCTGAGCCACTCAGATCCTGTAAGCCTAGGTCATAATACTCCCCTTGACTGATCTACAAAGAAATAATATGCAATAACTACACCATGCCAGTGAGAGGGAATGATCTACCTATCCATAGTTGAACCAATCTCTAGACACTACACCAAAGAAAAAAAATCACTAAAGGACCATTTAGCTACATATTTAATAAAGTGATATATCTCATTCAATGAACTGTCCTATTATGTAATATGTAGGTTAAACTGCTACACAAAAAAAACACCTTTTGTAAACGTTTCTCACAATCATTCCATTACAAAGGGATTTATCACTACTGATTTCATGGAACACAGCATAAATTTAAATAAAAAAAAGTATACTATACTAGAAAGGTGGTAGAGAGAGAGGACCATTTGCAAGGCACTTATATTTCTGGGGAATTTAATGGCTTATGTCAGTCTTGCAGTAGAGGTCTCAATAGAAACATTTTGGTGCTCATTATTTCCTGTGTGGACATTTTATTCCTAATTTATGTTTGTTGGTCCCATTTTCAGTCAGTGAGAACTAACTCATGTCGTTTTTGCACATTCTTGCCTATTTTGGGCTAGGTTACAAGTGGACTGCTAATTTATCAGGCACCTGTAAACTGGCAAATCCACCCATTTATGGGAGCACGATAAATAACCAACCATTACAAGTATCTGGTTATTGCTACCGCAAGCTCGCGGTAGCACTTAGCGCTAAAAAAAACAACCAGTGGTTAGCCCTCTGGTTAATTTTTAAGATATCACCCCAAAATAAAGTGTGAAGTTCTGTTTTGTTTTTATAAAATTGGAGCATCTTTTTTTCAAAAATAAAAATAACTGCACAAAGCAGTTTTTAGGGTTTAAAGTGTTTATTGGTTGGGGGATGTTAGAAAAAAAAGGCACTGAATAGTCATTTACATAGCAGTCTATGGGTACTGTGTGTTCCTTGTAAATATATATGTAACCCCTAAACCACCCCCCCCCCCACATCGCTAACACTAAATAAATCTATTTACCCCTAAACCGCAATCCCCCCATATCGCTATTACTAAATAAACCTAACAACCCCTAAACTGCCACCCCCCACATCGCAAGTTCGCAACTACTAAATAAACTGATTAACCTCTAAACTGTCATCCCCCCACATCGGTAACACTAAATAAATCTATTAACCCCTAAACTGCAAACCCCCCACATCGCTACTACTACTAAAATAAACCTGTTAACCGCTAAATCTAATACCCCCTAACTTTAAATTATAGTTACAATATACTAACTACCTTCAAATAATTAAAAATGTACCTGTGAAAAAAAATAAAACCTAAGCATAAACTACAACAAAAAATCGAACATTACAGAAAAATTTTAAAAAAACTAACATTACCAAAAATACCAAATTGCTACAGATACAAAAAATTTAAAAACCTAACATTACCACAAAAAATAAAAAATCTAACATTACAGGAAAAAAAAATTATCCAAAATAAAAAAAGTTATTCCCAATCTAATACCCCCTTAAAAACAAAAAAAAAACACCCCAAAATAAAAAACCCTAATCTAACAATAAACTATCAATAGCCCTTAAAAGGGCCTTTTGTAGGGCATTGCCCTAAAGAAATCAGTCCCCCCTAAAATTACAACCCCCACCCACCAAACCCCCCAAAATAAAAAGAACCTAACAAAAAAAAATACTCTTCTTATTACCCCTAAAGGGGCATTTGTATATGCATGGCCTTTAAAAGGGCAATCAGCTCTTTTAATGCCAATTAAAAAAACCCCTAATCTAAAAAAAAAAAAACACCCAAAAAAAAAAAAAAAAACTAACTCCAAAATAGGTACTCACCATTACTGAAGTCCAATGATGCATCTTCATCCAGGCGACAAAAAGTCTTCATCCAGGTGAATCCATCTTCTTCCATCGCTGGAGCATCTTCTATCTTCTTGCCGGAGGTGCGGAGCAGTCTTCCGATGTATGGATCCAGAGCAGTGGTCCTCGGCGGCGGTTATAAGCAGTGTGGTGGCTCCTCTTCATGCAACCATCCGCTGCACAGTGAAGATTGAATGCAAGGTACCCCTTTCATATTAGGGTACCTTGCATTTCTATTGGCTGAAAATTTCAAATCAGCAAACAGGATGAGAGCTGCTTAAATCCTATTGGCTGATCAAATAAACCAATAGGATTTAAGCAGCTCTCATCATATTGGCTGATTTGAAATTTTCAGCCAATAAGAATGAAAGGTACCCCAATATGAAAAGGGTACCTTGCATTCAATCTTCAGTGTGCGGCTGACGATCACATGGTGAGAATACTTTACGTCACTGATGATCGCTGACGTCCCATGATGGAAGAAGATGGATCCGCTTGGAGGAAGACTTTTGCCGCCTGGATGCAGATGTATCGCCGGACTTCAGTAAGGGTGAGTACCTATTTTGGGGTTAGAGTTAGTTTTTTTTGGGGGGGTTTTAAATGAGGGCTTTTTTTTAATGGGCAATGCCCATACAAATGCCCCTTTAGGGTCAATGGGTAGAGTAGTTTTTTTTTAGTTAGGTTCTTTTTATTTTGGAGAATTGGGTTGGGGGTTGTAATTTTAGGGGGGACTTTGTATTTTTTTTAGTAAAAAGAGCTGATTCCTTTAGGGCTAAGGGCAATTGATAGTTTATTTTTAGATTAGGGTTTTTTATTATTTTGAGGTGGCTTTTTTGTGGGACATCCTAAAACATTTAATGTGAAAATGACTTAATGTAGCTTAATGTGTAAAAAATTGCCCAAATGTTAATCAATTGCTGCATAATTTTGCACAACCCAAAATTTCCACTATGCAAGCCTATCCTAGAAGTTTCATGGATTTTGGTGTCCCACAAGGCCAATGAGTAAAATTAAGCTTTTTTTTGGAGAGCTTAATGTGGCTTAACGTACAGAAATGAACTTATATGTTAACCAATTTCCCCCAAACTTTACACAATAAAATAATCTATTCAAACACATCTGGAAAATTTCAAGACGTTTGATAATACATACCAAAAGATATTCACATTAAACTATTTTTTTACAATCCTAAAACATTTAGGGCTAGATTTATTAAAGGACGAGCAGACATGATTCGCTGTTTTGATTAAATGCTTGTGCAATGCTGACCCCTGCTCACTTGGCCCCTAGCAGGGGTCGTCAATCATCCTGATTATCCAATAGAATAAGAGCTGCTTAAATCCTATTGGCTGATTTGAACAGCCAATAGGATTTTAGCAGCTCTAATTCCTATAGACTGATTCAAATCTTTCAGCCAATAGGAATGCAAGGGACACCATCTTGAATTGCTACCTTGCATTGAAGATTCAGTGTACGGCGGCGACCGTATTAAGAGGATGCTCAGCGCCGGATGTCTTCAGGATGGACCCGCTCCACTCCACCGGGATCAAGATAGAAGATGCCACCTGGATGAAGATAGAAGATGCCGCCAAGATAGAAGATGCCGCCTGGATGCCCCTTTAGGGTCAATGGGTAGAGTAGTTTTTTTTTAGTTAGGTTCTTTTTATTTTGGAGAATTGGGTTGGGGGCTGTAATTTCAGGCGGGACTTTGTATTTTTTTGAGTAAAAAGAGCTGATTCCTTTAGGGCTAAGGGCAATTGATAGTTTATTTTTAGATTAGGGTTTTTTTTTATTTTGAGGTGGCTTTTTTGTGGGACATCCTAAAACATTTAATGTGAAAATGACTTAATGTAGCTTAATGTGTAAAAAATTGCCCAAATGTTAATCAATTGCTGCATAATTTTGCACAACCCAAAATTTCCACTATCCAAGCCTATCCTAGAAGTTTCATGGATTTTGGTGTCCCACAAGGCAAATGAATAAAATTAAGCTTTTTTTGGAGAGCTTAATGTGGCTTAACGTACAGAAATGAACTTATATGTTAACCAATTTCCCCCAAACTTTACACAATAAAATAATCTATTCAAACACATCTGGAAAATTTCAAGACGTTTGATAATACATACCAAAAGATATTCACATTAAACTATTTTTTTACAATCCTAAAACATTTAGGGCTAGATTTATTAAAGGACGAGCAGACATGATTCGCTGTTTTGATTAAATGCTTGTGCAATGCTGACCCCTGCTCACTTGGCCCCTAGCAGGGGTCGTCAATCATCCTGATTGTATTTATTATCCAATAGAATAAGAGCTGCTTAAATCCTATTGGCTGATTTGAACAGCCAATAGGATTTTAGCAGCTCTAATTCCTATTGACTGATTCAAATCTTTCAGCCAATAGGAATGCAAGGGACACCATCTTGAATTGCTACCTTGCATTGAAGATTCAGTGTACGGCGGCGACCGTATTAAGAGGATGCTCAGCGCCGGATGTCTTCAGGATGGACCCGCTCCACTCCGCCGGGATCAAGATAGAAGATGCCACCTGGATGAAGATAGAAGATGCTGCCTGGATGAAGACTTCTCGCCGCCTGGATGAGGACTTCGCCGCCTGGATGAAGATAGAAAAGGCCGTCTGGATGAAGACTTCTCGCCTCCTGGATGAAGATCGTTCAAGTGGAGCTTCAAAAACTGTAAATGGAACATCGGGGGTTAGTGTCAGGTTTTTTTAAGGGTTTTTTGGGTGGGTTTTTCTTTAGATTAGGGTATGGGCAGCAAAATAGCTAAATGCCCTTTAAAGGGCAATGCCCATACAAATGCCCTTTTCAGGGCAATGGGTAGATAAGGTTTTTGGAGAATTAGGTTTTTTTATTTTGGGGGGTTGATTGGGTGGTGGGTTTTACTGCTGGGGTCTCTTTTTATTTATTTTTTTTCAGGGAAAAAAGATGATATCTTTTGGGCAATGCTGAACAAAATACCCTTTTAAGGGCTATTTTGGTAGTTTATTGTAAGCTAGGGGTTATTTTTTTTTGGATGGGCTTTTTTATTTTGTATAATTTTGTTTGTTATTTTTCGTAATGATTTCTTTAATGTGTTGTTTAGTTTTATTTAATTGATAGTTAGTTTAATTTTAGTTTAATAATTATACTAGTTTGTTAGTTTGACAGGTAAGTTTTAATTTAAGTTAGGGAAATTGTAATTTTAATATAAAGTTATAAGGGCGTTAGGTTTAGGGGTTATTAGTTTAATTTAGTTTATTGCGATGTGGGGGGCTTTCGGTTTAGGGGTTAATAGTTTACTTTAGCATATTTCATTGTGGGGGGCTGGTGGTTTAGGGATTAATAGGTTTATTATAGTGGCGGTGGTGTAGGGCTTAATAACTTAAGTATAGTGTGGGCGGACAGCAGATTAGGGGTTAATAATATTTAAATAGTCAAAAAATAAAACAGGTGACAGCGATATCTTTGGATTTCTTATATCTATGTGCTCATGCACGGGATAGAGTAGGGTCAATTACTCAAATAAATATAATATAAATAAATCCCAGCAAACGAGTCTCAAGTGAATAAAGATTTAATTTTACATCAATTTAAACACATTCCACCACAACAGGTGGAACAGCTCTAACGCTGATACTGAAAGATCCCAAATGTCAGTCAATCCACATTCACACAAACCCCAACCACCAAACAGATCCACTAACTGGAGCACAAAAATTCAACATACATGCAAAATCATTCAACACATGATATAGAACAAATACACATCAAAGTGTAAGACAAATATAAACTTTCAAGTATAAACAAGAACACCCCCCCCGGCGTCCCAAGGGGGTGATGATGCAACACCACCTGCTGTGGAAAAAATGGAGTCTCTATATTAGATAAGTCCCAAGATGGGTCTCCTTGAGAGTAAAAACACACACAAGTCTTGTCAAGCAATGTGATCCTTATTTCTTATAATGCAGAAAAAACTGTATATTCAGACTTGCGCAAGTGACAGAATGTATCTTTAAGAGAATAAATATAATTTGCAACAGGTGCTATTTGCAAAGTCAAAGACTAGGCAACGTATGAATCATATGTATCTGTATAGCTATATACACTCTTGAACGGCTGCTGAATCTCACTTTCATCTGTGAACAATATATTTTTCAGGCTTTTAGAAATTCAGTCGTTCAAAGCAGACCATTACAAAATGACAACCTTTTTTCCAAATGGTGTATATACTGGTGTTTAGACATAGTCTTTATATCTGTGTATGCTTGTTAATTGCAACTGGTAATATATTCAGCCTTACTCATGGTCATTATAATCTCAGTATCTCAGAGTTTAAAACATTTGTGAGTGTGCAATAAAGTTCCAATTTCAACCGGTTATGACTAACAAGGTACTGTTCAGCTGTAAAAACCAACCTCACACTATTATACTTCACTCACTGCGTCCACCTTGCTCCAGACGATCTGGTGTATAACACAACTCAGTTGTAAAAGATTAGTAACTGTGTTACCTGAAATGTCCAATGTTTCTATGAGACTTCAGTGACGATGTGAGACTTATTCCTTCATCGAGTGTGGAAATGGAATATCATCAGACTGCTTCGGTCTCTTACCTCCTCAGTTTAGTCATACCGGGATATGAGAGTATAGGATTATGCAGGTGTCTGCAATAAGTGCTTTACTTAATGGAAAGAGGTTAAACAGGATTGGTTCACTCCACACACACCTCTCTTACGTCACACCCCATTCACAAAATATACTGGCCACCAGGAGGAGGCAAAGACACCCCAGCCAAAGGTTTAAATATCTCCCCACTTTCCTCTTCCCTCAGTCATTCTGCCGAGGGAACAAGGAACAGTAGGCGAAATATCAGGGTATAAACGGTGCCAGAAATGATCAGGTAAGCATAATTTATGTTTTACATCTAAAGGGGAGGAGAGTCCACTGCTTCATTCATTACTGTTGGGAACATATACCAAACTCTAGAGGACACTGAATGAAACCGGGAGGGAAAAGGCAGACCCTAATCCGCCTGCAAAACCTTTCTCCCAAAAACAGCTTCTGCAGAAGCAAAAACATCAAATTTGTTAAACTTTGTAAAAGTGTGTAAGGAGGACCAGGTAGCCGCCTTACAATTTTGCTCCATAGAGGCCTCATTCTTAAAGGCCCAAGACGAAGCCACAGCTCTAGTTGAATGAGCCGTGATCCTCTGAGGGGGCTTATGTTCCGCTGTCTCATAGGCCAAGCGAATCAAGCTCCTCAACCAAAAGGACAAAGAAATAGAAGAGACTTTCTGCCCCTTGCGCTTCCCTGAATACACCACAAAAAAAGATGTAGACTGTCTGAAATCCTTCGTAGCCTGAAGATAGAACTTCAGATTATGAAGTAACCTCTCTTTAGAAGAAGAAGGGTTAGGACACAAAGATGGAACAACTATTTCCTGATTGATGTTACGGTTAGACACCACCTTGGGAAGAAAACCCAAACCAGTGTGAAGCACAGCCTTATCCACATGAAAAACCAGATAAGTCAACTCACATTGCAAATCAGACAGTTTAGATACTCTGTGTGCCAATGCAATAGCCAACAGGAAGAGAACCTTCTAGGACAGAATCTTAATGTCAATGAAATGGATAGGCTCAAACGGAACCCTCTGCAAACAATAAGGACCAAGTTTAAGCTCCACGGGGGAGCAGACTGTCTAAAGATAGGTCTGATTCTAGACAGGGCCTGAACAAAGGGACCTCAGTGAGTCTCCTATGCAACAAGACTGACAATGCCGAAATTTTTCCCTTTAAGGAACTAGTGGCAAGACCCTTCTCCAAACTGTCTTGGAGAAAGGATAGAATCCTGAATACCTTCATCTTATGCTAAGGTTATCCATGCTTCTCACACTAGGACAAGTAAATCCTCCACACCTTATGGTAGATGCAATGAATGACTGGCTTCCTTGCCTGAATTAAAGTATCAATCACACTTTCCAAAAAGTCTCTCTTGGCCAAGACTAGGCGTTCAATCTCCACGCAGTCAGCCTCAGAGATCCCTGTGACAGGGTAACCTCCACAGCGGAGAGGATGACATCCCAACCAGATCCGCAAACCACATCCTCCACAGCCACGACGGAGCAATCAGAATGGCCGAAGCCCGCTCCTGTTTGATTCGTGCCACAACATGAGGTAGAAGTGGTTACAGTTGAAAAATGTAAGCTAGGCTGAACCCCCAATGCATCGCTAAGGCATCTATTAGCTCTGCCTGGTTATCCCTGGACCTCGACCCATATTGGGGTAGCTTGCAATTGAGTCTGGACGCCATGAGATTTATCTCTGGCATTCCTCACCTGAGACAAATCTCTTCAAACACTTCGGGGTGAAGGGACCATTCCACCCGGATGGAAGGATTGTCTGCTGAGAAAATCTGCTTCCCTGTTGTCCACACCTGGAATGTGAATCGCTAAGAGTGAGCAGCTGTGGGACTCCGCATATCCAAGATCCGAAACACCTCCCTCATAGCTAGGGAGCTCACTGTACCCCCCTGATGGTTGATGTAAGCCACCGAGGTAATGGTGTCGATCTGGAATCTGATGAAGCTGAATGACACCAGAAGAGGCCCGGTCAGAGCATTGTAGATTGCTCAGAGTTCCAGAATATTTATCGGAAGGAGAGACTCCTTCCAGGACCATTTTCCTTGTGCCATCCTGGCACCCCAAACAGTTCCCCATCCTGCCAGACTCGCGTCCGTGGTTACAATCTCCCAGGACGGTCTCAAGAAGGATGTCCCCATGGAGAGTTGCTCCGGACGGATCCACCAAGAGAGGGAGATCCGAATCCGAGCATCCATGGATATCTGCTGTGATAGATCTGAATGATCGCTGTTCCACTGTCTCAACATGCACAATTGAAGAGGTCTGAGATGGAACCTGAATGGAATGATGTCTATGCTGGAAACCGTGAGTCCCATCACCTACATACACTGAGCCACCGATGGGCTTGAGGAGGACTGAAGGGCAAGACAAGAGGACGCAATCTTCCTGCATCGCTGGTCTGTCATCCAGATAGGGCACCATAGCAATGCCTCTGGCTCTAACCACTGCAAGTAGCACCACCAGAACCTTCATGAAGACTCTTGGGGCCATCGCTAGACCAAAGGGAAGGGCCACAAACTGGAAGTGTTGGCCCAGAAATGCAAATCTCAGGAACTTGAAGTGGTCCATGTGGATTGGCACATGAAGGTAAGCATCCTTCAAGTCTATGGTTGTCATGAACTGTCCCTCTTGAACTAGGGGCAAAATAGATCTGACCGTTTCCATTTTGAACGATGGAACACTCAGAAACTTGTTTAAACACTTTAGGTCCAGAATCATGCGGAACGTGCCCTCCTTCTTTGGAACCACAAAAATATTTGAATAGTACCCTAAACCCCTTTCTGCTTGGGGTACTGGTACGATAACACCTAGAGAGGAGAGATCTCTCACACATTCTAGAAAGGCTTCTCTCTTTTCCGGTCTTAAATACAGGTTTGATAGAAGGAATCTGTCCTTGGGTAGATGGGATCTGAACCCTATCCTGTAACCCTGGGTGACAACATCCAGAACCCAAGGATCCTGAACATCTTGCAACCAGATTTATGATAAAAGAGATAATATGCCCCCTACTTGGTCCGGAGATCGGTCGGGGGCCGTCCCTTCATGCAGATTTTGTCTTGGCGGGCTTCTTGCTCTGCTTAGACTTGTTCCAAGAATGAGCTGGTTTCCAAGTTCCCTTGGACTGGTCTACTTTCATGGCGGGCTGCTGGCCCTGGGCCTTCTCTGCATGAAAAGGGTGAAAAGTAGATCCTTTATGCTTAGCCTTCTTATCCTGCAGTAGGAAAGCTCCCTTGCCTCCTGTAACCGTGGATATGATCAAATCCAATTCTAGACCAAACAGAATATTTCCCTGAAAAGGCAGGGACAACAGCCTCAACTTAGAGGTTATGTCCGCAGACCAAGACTTTAGCCACAAAGCCCTGTGAGCTAGAACGGAAAAACCTGACACTTTAGCGTTCAGGCGAATAATTTGCATATTGGCATCACATATGAAAGAATTGGCAATCTTCAGTGCCTTAATCTTATCCTATATCTCGTCGATGGAAGTCTCCCCCTTGACCATTTCACACAGGGATTCACACCAATATGTTGCAGCACCGGCGACCGTGGCTACAGCCACTGCCGGCTGAAAAACAAACCCACATGTTGAAACATTTTCCTTAACATGTATTCCAACCTTTTATCCATTGACTCTTTAAATGACAAACTATCCTCGAGAGTAATAGTTGTCCACTTCGCGAGAATGGAGATATCACCATCCACCTTAGGGACAGTACCCCACAACTCCAGCTGAGAGGACGGGATGGGGAACAGTTTCTTAAAGGAAGAAGAAGGGGAAAAGGAAGAACCTAATCACTCCCATTCATTCTTAATAATATTTGCCATCTTAACATGAACTGGGAAGGCCTGAGGCACCCTGTCCTCATACACCTTATCAAGCTTTGAAATCCCAGGTTCATCTGGAAGTTTCGGTTCCAGAATCTCCAGAGTAGCAAGCACTTGTTTAAGCAAAAACGCAAATTTTCCATCCTAAACCTAAAGTCAGGCTCCTCCGAAAGCCGGAGGTTTAGATGACACGGACTCCAACCCAGAAGGGGCCTCCTTTGAAGAGTTGGAGTGGGCCTCATCATCGTATAATGCCTCTGAAATTTCCACAGGCGTAGACAATCCCCGGGCCGCCATGATATGCCCTACGTATGGTAAGGCATGGATCACTTTCGATTCCGCCGTTTGCAGTTGATCCGCAAAATCTGATGGCCAAGGAATCTCTCCCGCAGGAGTAATCATTGAACCCTGGAGCGCTGCATGTGCAATTGGAGATGAATGCAGGGAACACACCACACGGTACGGGGAACCCTAAGAGGTTGACGGCTCAGTAGTACATCCGTTTACTTTTAGATATCGTAACCTTATTAAGGCATGTGGAACATAGTTGAGCAGGTTAAAGAGGGAGAACCCTCTAATGTGTCAGAGTACTCCATAGCTTGCGCTTTTATTACGGACTAGATTAACTTAATAAACAGGCACCTTTATAACCTCCAATGGCCGGAGCACTCACCACCTTCTATGACCCAGACTACAGAAATAGTTTGATCTCCTGCGCCGCTGATCAACAGAGGAAGATACATAGCCACACCCAGTCACATGGAATGCCCGGCAGGACCTCCCCTGCCTAAGGAGAAAATGCGCCAAAAAATGGTCACGCCATACTCCCATAATTCACCTGAAAGTTCCACACATTGCCGAAGCCTCATTTCGCACATAATGCAGAAATAAACAATATCATGTATAAACCCCCCCTGTTCAATAATCCCCTTACCAGGAATAATAAACCTTGATTATATAAGATAAAAAGGCGTCACACTGTGACCCTGTCTTCCGTGTTATCATTATGGGCTGCTGAAGCGCTGGAGAGGCTTCAAGAAGAAAAGGTAAGTATTTGAAGAAAATGGGTAAAATGTAAATTTGAATGAAAGTGCCCCTGTTTTTAATAGTATTTTTAAAAACCGGGCTCTTATTCTTGAAAGTTCACCTTCACTTTAACTTCTGTTTCAGGTGGACCTGAAACGATGGGGCTGCAAAGCAGCATCCGCTGCTTAATAAATGAAGCCCTTAATGTGAACAGCTTAATGTAAAAAGAACTTAATGTACCATAATGTGCCTAAGGGGCATATTTATCAAGCTCCGTATGGAGCTTGATGCCCATGTTTCCGGAGAGCCTTCAGGCTCGTCGGAAACAGAAGTTAAGAAGCAGTGGTCTAAAGACTGCTGCTCCATAACTTGTCCACCTGCTCTGAGGTGGCGGACATAAATCAACCTGATTGAATACAATCAGGTTGATTGACACCCCCTGCTAGTGGCAGCGAATCTGCACTGGGCGGCATTGCACCAGCAGTTCACTGTGGCGAATAATGTCCACCCGACGTCGCAAAATGCCAACAGCATACGCTGTCAGCATTTAACATTGCACAAGCATTTCTCTGGGGTGTCAATCATACAGATCATATCTGATCGGGATGATTGCTGTCCACCACCTCAGAGGTGGTGGATGAGTTAAGGAGTAGTGGGTTACGACCGCTGCTTCTTAACTTTATTTCCGACAAGCCATGTTTTTTGGGAAGTTTAATGTGGCTTAACGTGCAAAAAAGAGCTTAGATGTTAACCAATCTCCCTCAAACTTCACACAATTCAAGACTTTTAACGCCACATCAGAGGTGGCCTCTTACGACCATTGCTTCTTAACTCCTGATTCCAGAGACCCGTAAGGCTCACAAGGAATGAGCAGCATTCAATTGTCTTGAAACTTTTACACTACCTAAGTTTTTCACTCTCCAAACCTATCCTAAAAGTTCCAAGGATTTTGGTTTCTCACAAGGCAAATGAGTGACATTAAAGGGCCAGTAAACCTACCAAATAATGTTATATAATTCTGCACATAGTGCAGCATTATATAACATTAGCTTAGCTACAGCTCTCTATATCAAAGGACTGCAAAGATATTTACCTACAAAAATGAATTTTACAGAACTCCGTTCCTGGCTCTACTGAGCGGGTCTGTTTTTTTTTCATCAGCACATCGCGGCACGCTATCTACTAAAAGCCGCCCCGATTATGCCATTAAACTCAAGGTAGCTTGCTCCCGCTACGCTTTTTGGTTTCCAAGTGTACTTTATATGGCCATACGGGATATCCAACTTTCAGTGTGTATGAGACACAGATAATGAAGAAATGTTCAAAGCCTTCTTTGCGCTGTTTAGACCGATTCTGGAGCCAGTAGCGGCGCTTCCTGATTCACCTTTGTCGGAGCGTCCGCAGCTTATTTTCAAGCTCGTGTTCCTGGTTCTATGACTCTATGGGTGCTCTGTGGGGCCAGTATTAGTGGGATTTGCAGTATAGCAGTGTCCAAGCAATGCATTTCGGCTGGTGATCGCAGCCTTTGTCAAGTTGATCACTGCTTCTTATTAATCAGTATTTATACAGTTTATGGGCTTATAACTGTTAAAGGGATATTACCCAATTTAAAGCATGTACTCGTAGCATTACTGTCACAGATTCATTTCATTACATAGAGTTGGAAAATGCTTCCTAAAAAGCTAATTATAGGATATCTAGAGAACATACTCTTAAAAAACATTCATATAGCAGTTTGACAATTTTTTGCATCGAATTAGAAACACTTTATAAAAAATTCTTCTAAGTAAGCATTATATGAGAATAATGGGAGATTTAAGTTTTTTTTGTTTGCTTGTTTTTTTAATTTAATTTTTTTTAACTTTTGTATTTTCAGATCCCCAAGAATTACACTGTTGGAAAGGTTAGTCGATTATCTTTCCAATGGTGGGTCTTGAGGGTCTGTAGCTGCTTAGATGCTTGAGATACAGGCTTCTAAGTAGCATGCCCCCTTTCTCAATACTTTATAGTGTCAATTTTTAATAAAGTTGCGCAGTGACGTCATCACGTCATTGTCCGTGATGTCACCATGCAAAACGTGAAACCCTGGCGATGCCTGTCACTATGCAGGCCCGATCGCCAGCGTAGGAGTGGGTGGAAGCCCGATCGCCAGCGTAGGAGTGGGTGGAAGCCCCCAGATCTCCCTCAAGGTGGGAGAGTGCTAGTAACGGCTCTGAGCCGTCGTTAGCACCAGAGTGGGAAACTCTGCGATGGCTCAGAGCCGTCTTTAGCACTCAAGGGGTTAAACAGCATACCTATAACATATCAGCTAATCAACATTTTCATAAATTAGTAAATGTGTTTAAAAATAATTCTCTATTAATAAAAAAGGGTTTTATACATAGTATTAATAAATTGTATTAATAAACTTTATCAATAAATTATATTAATAAACTGTCGGCTAGATTACGAGTTTTGCATTATGAGGGGTGCGGTACTAACTTGCAAGTTATTGTCACCGCTCACTTCCCTACAGCGCTGGTATTACAGGTTTATAAAAACCCGGCGTTATCAGACAAGAAGTGAGCGTAGAGCAATATTGTGCTTGTGCACGATTTCCCCATAGACATCAATGGGGAGAGCCGGCTGAAAAAAAAGTCACCTGCAAAAAAGCAGCGTAAAGCTCTGTAACGCAACCCCATTGATTCCTATGGGGAAACAAAATTTATGTTTACACCTAACACCCTAACATGAACCCTGAGCCTAAACACCCCTAATCTTACACTTATTAACCCCTAATCTGCCACCTGACACCTACATTATACTTATTAACCACTAATCTGCCACTCTGGACATCGCCGCCACTATAATAAACATATTAACCCCTAAACCGCCACACTCCCCCATCCCAAACACTAGTTAAATATTATTAACCCCTAATCTGCTGCCCCTAACATCACCGCCACCTACCTACATTTATTAACCCCTAATCTGCCGCCCCCAATGTCGCCGCCACTATACTAAATGTATTAACCCCTAAACCTAAGTCTATCCCTAACAACCCCTAACTTAAATATTATTAAAATAAATCTAAATAAAAATTACTATCATTACCTAAATAATTCCTATTTAAAACTAAATACTCACCTGTAAAATAAACCTTAAGCTAGCTACAATATAACTAATAGTTACATTGCATCTATCTTAGGTTTTATTTTTATTTCACAGCTAAGTTTGTATTTATTTTAACTAGGTAGAATAGTAAGTAAATAGTTATTAACTATTTACTAACTACCGAGCTAAAATAAATACAAAGTTACCTGTAAAATAAAACCTAACCTGTCTTACACTAACACCTAACCATACACTACAATTAAATAAATTACCTAAATTAAATACAATTACCTAAATTACACACAAAAAAAACACTAAATTACAAAAAATAAAAAAATAAATTATCAGATATTTAAACTAATTACACCTAATCTAATAGTCCTATCAAAATAAAAATAGCCCCCCCCCCCCCAAAATAAAAAAACCCTAGCCTAAACTAAACTACCAATAGCCCTTAAATAGACCTGTAAAAAATACAAACACCCCCAACAGTAAAACTCACCACCCACACAACCAACCCCCCAAATAAAATCCTAACTAAAAAAACCTAAGCTCCCCATTGCCCTGAAAAGGGCATTTGGATGGGCATTGCCCTTAAAACGGCATTTAGCTCTTTTTCAATTGCCCAAACCCTAATCTAAAAATAAAACCCACCCAATAAACTCTTAAAGAAAAACTAACACTAACCCCTGAAGATCTACTTACAGTTTTGAAGACCAGACATCCATTCTCAACAAAGCCGGGAGAAGTCTTCATCCAAGCCGGCAGAAGTGGTCCTCCAGATGGGCAGATGTCTTCATCCAGACGGCATCTTCTATCTTCATCCATCTGGTGCGGAGCGGGTCCATCTTCATGACATCCATGTCAGGGTGCCAGGAATCAGACTGAGACGAGAAGTGCAAAAATAATCACACCTTTATTAATAGCAAAAAATAATAAAAAATCCACAAAACAAATAACAAGCCAGGAATCAAAAACCAGAGCTGGTAGTCAGATGAGCCGAGTCAGGAGCCAAAGCAAGTAGTCAGACGAGCCAGAATCAGGAACAAGGAGAACAGCAGAGTCAGGAACAAGCCAGGGATCAGGAACCAGGAGGGACATCAGACAGCCAGGTAATACACAGGAGTTCTCACAAACAGGTCTGAGACAATGCAAGGGCAAAGCATACTGAACAGTGGCTCTTTAAATAATAAGTGATGACATCACAATTCTGAGACTGAATCCTGTCTCACACTGATGATGTACACCAATCTGGCCATAAAAGGAAGTACAGGAAATGAGCAGTATCCCCCAAAATGCACCATAGTCAGGAAGAGAGGTGAATAAAATGGCTGCCAGCAGCACATGGCAAACAAAACAGGGAAAAAACCCTGAAAGTGCCCTCCCCTCAACGACCCCTCCCCCGCGGGAGGACAAAAGGCTTATTGTGGAAACGGGCATGGAGGAGGGTGGGAGCATGAACATCAGAGGAGGGAACCCATGAACGCTCCTCCAGACCATAGCGCCTCCAGTGAACCAAATACTGTATGCAGCCCCTGGACATACGACAGTCAATAATGCTGCTGACCTCAAACTCCTCATGGTTGTCAACAATGATAGGACGGGGATGAGGCAACACAGTGGTAAACCAATTACAAACCAATGGTTTCAAGAGGGAGACATGAAAAACACTGGAGATGCGCATTGCAGGAGGAAGGTCAAGAGCGTAGGCCACAAGATTGACCGTCAGAGTATTCGAAAAGGACCAACCTAATGGGGAGCCAGTTTATTGGAAGGCACACGAAGGTTCAAGTTGCCGGAGGACAGCCAAACTCTCTCACCAACCTGGTAGGAAGGTGCGGGCAGACGCCTACGATCAGCCTGGAAGTTTTGGTGCTGCATACAATGATCAGGCAATCCTGAATCTGCACCCACATGGAACGGAGTTTGCGGAGATGCTCCTCCAAAGCCGGAATAACCTGAGACATGAATTAATCGGGCAACAAGGATGGTTGAAACCCATAATTTGCCATGAACGGAGATAACTTGGAGGAAGCATTAATAGCCCTATTACGAGCAAACTCTGCCCAAGGTAACAGTTCAGACCAATTATTGTGGTGATCTGAGAAATAGCAACGGATGAACTGTTCCAGAGCTTGATTAGACCGTTCCGCAGCCCCATTGGATTGAGGGTGGTATGCCGAGGAGAAGGAAAGCTGGAATGCCAAAATCTGGAGACAAACTGGCTACCCCAGTCCGACACTATCTCCTTGGGTAACCCATGTAAATTGAAGACTTCCCGGGCAAAAATTGATGCAAGCTCCTGAGCGGTAGACAACTTCCTCAAGGGAATGCAATGTGACATTTTAGAAAAATGGTCAACCACCATAAGGATAACAGTATTGCCATTGGAAACAGGGAGTTCGACAATGAAGTCCATAGAAAGATGTGGCCAAGGTTACTCACCATTAGCAATAGGTTGAAGAAGACCCACAGGAAGACGTCGCAGAGTCTTATTCTGTGCACTAACTGAGCAGGAGGCAACATACGCAGCAACATCAGAACAAAGACATGGACACCAGAATTGTCGAGAGACAGACCAAATCATTTGGTTCTTGCCTGGGTGACCTGCGGCTTTAGGATAGTGGTAAGTGTGCAAAAGTTTAGTTAGAAGATTCTCATGAACAAAACACTTACCACTAGGTTTCTCAGGAGGTGCATTGGTTTGCGCAGCCAGGATCTCCTCCCCCAAGGGAGAAGTCAAATTAGTACGTATGGTAGCCAAAATATGGTCAGGAGGTATAACTGGAGTAGGTACAGACTCCTCCTTAGACAGAGGTGAAAACTGTCAAGAGAGGACATCAGCCCTAACATTCTTATTACCAGGCAAGTAGGAGACCACATAATTAAATCGAGACAAAAATAGCTCCCATCTGGCCTGTCGGGGCGACAAACATTTTGCTTCAGATAGATAAGCTAAATTCTTGTGGCCAGTAAGAATGAGCACTGGCACGCTAGTACCCTCGAGAAGATGCCTCCATTCCTTGAGTGCCAAAACTATGGCCAGTAATTCCCTGTGACCAATTTCATAATTGCACTCCGCTGGAGACAATGTCTTAGAGAAGAAACCACACGGATGCAAGGAACCGTCAGGCGTAGGAAGTTGAGACAAGAGGGCACTTACTCCAGTCTCAGAAGCATCGACCTCAAGAACGAACATCAGAACAGGGTTAGGATGAGCCAGAACTGGAGCAGCAGCAAAGGCAGTCTTTAGACTATCAAAGGCCTTAATGGCAGTAGGTGACCAATGGAGTGGATCATTCTCTTTACGGGTCATGTCTATGATAGGTTTGACCAAGGAAGAAAAGTTTTTAATAAACTTTCTATAGTAATTGGCGAACCCCAAAAAACGTTGAATAGACCGAAGACCAACTGGGCGAGGCCACTGCAGAACTGTAGATAACTTGTCAGGATCCATGGAGAACCCTGCAATGGAGATAACATAACCTAGGAAGGTTACTTGAGTCTGATGGAACTCACATTTCTCGAGTTTACAAAACAGGCCGTTCTCACGTAGTCTCTGAGGAACCCGTGTAACATCAGAACGATGAGGTGTGAGCGTTTCCCGGCCATGTAGGACAAGACTTCAAAAGGTGGCCCTGCGGAGAGATGCGTGAATCCCAACTGCATAGTCTCAGCAGTAGGAGGCATGGGTGGGAACGAACACATAGGAGACAACGGAACAGGAAGCTTCCGCAAGCGCTCCTTGAAAGAGGGCCTCTCACTTAGTCTGATGTCAATTAGGATCAAAAAAGACACCAATGCCTCGAGATCTTCTGATAAATCTCTGGCATCAATTTGTCTTTAATCGCATAGTAAATAGTTAATAACTATTTAGTAATTATTCTACCTAGTTAAAATAAATACAAACTTGCCTGTAAAATAAAAATAAACCCTAAAGTAGCTACAATGTAACTATTAGTTATATTGTAGCTAGCTTAGGGTTTATTTTATAGGTAAGTATTTAGTTTTAAATAGGAAATATTTAGGTAATGATAGGAATTTTTATTTAGATTTATTTTAATTATATTTAAGTTAGGGGTGTTAGGGTTAGGGTTAGAATTAGGTTTAAGGGTTAATAACTTTAGTATAGTGGCGGCAACGTTGGGGACGGCAGATTAGGGGTTAATAACTGTAATGTAGGTTGCGGCGATGTTAGGGACAGCAGATTAGGGTTAATAATATTTAACTAGTGTTTGCGAGGCGGGAGTGTGGGGGTTTAGGGGTTAATATGTTTATTATAGTGGCGGCAATGTCGAGAGCGGCAGATTAGGGGTTAATAAATGTATTTTAGTGTTTGCGATGTGGGAGGGCCTCGGTTTAGGGGTTAATATGTAGTTTATGAGTGTTAGTGTACTTTGTAACACTTTAGTTATGAGTTTTATGTTACAGCTTTGTAGAGTAAAACTCATAACTACTGACTTTAGATTGCGCTACGAATCTTGCGGTATAGGCTGTAACGCTCACTTTTTGGCCTCCCAGAAAAAGCTTGTAATATCGGCGCTATGGAAGTCCCATTGAAAAAAGACTTTACGCAAATTGCGTAAGTTAATTTGCGTTATGGCCAAAAAAGTGTGCGCTACAGCTTTTTTGACAAGACTCGTAATAGCAGCAGTAGTGAAAAAGCAGCTTTATAACCCATAACGCTGCTTTTTCACTCATAACGCAAAACTCGTAATCTAGCCGTGTGTTAATAAACGTGTAGAACATATATATAGTTATATTTAAGTAGAGTTATATTTAAATACCCGGTATCTCAGAAAGAATATTTACTAACTCCTATTTAAGTGGTATGTGAATGCATCAATCGGATTTAATAAGTACTATCATATCTCTATTTGCCTAATATTCCTTTCAGGGAAGAATATCACTGTCTTAGTTGTCTTTTAAATCTGTCTCAGTTGTATTTAAAAATTCATTAGCTAGGTTTCCTCCTCTTTTTTGCAATGGCTGTAAAGTGGAAATACTTTGTTACTATTGTTACATTTCCTGAAATGTTTTGTAACCGGGTCTCAATTTCTCTCATAGGATATGTTCTCTTATACGCTCTCTAATGGTTCTCTCTGTCTCTCCTGTATATTGTATCTTACATGTTTTTCATTATATCAGGTATATTATATTCCTATCCATACATCTAATGGTATTTTTTATGTTATAGTATTTGCCTGTTCGTGTGGATTGGGAAATTTGAGTTTTCTCAGTGTGTCTGCATGCTTTACATTTCTTACATGGGTAGAAGCCCTTTAGTTCTTCTCCTAATACACCAATTTCAGGATTACTCTTGTGTGTAGTTGATGCTAGCATACATTTTAAATTCCTAGCCTTTCTATAGATTAATTTAGGTCTTTTTAGGATAAAGTTTTTTAATTCCGATTGGCTGAGAGAATTCTATCAGCCAATCGGAATTCAAGGGACGCCATCTTGGATGACGTCACTTAAAGGATCCTTCATTCGGGAAGAAGACTTCGATTGAAGTGGATGCTCCGTGCTGGATGTATTGAAGATGGACCCGCTCCTCGCCAGATGGATAAAGATAGAAGATGCTGTCTGGATGAAGACTTCTGCCCGTCTGGAGGACGACTTCTGCCGGCTTGGATGAAGACTTCTCCCGGCTTCATTGAGGACTTCTTGCCGCTTGGATGAAGACTTCTTCCGGCTTCGTTGAGGATGGATGTCCGGTCTTCAAAACTGTAAGTGGATCTTCGGGGGTTAGTGTTAGGTTTTTTTAAGGGTTTATTGGGTGGGTTTTATTTTTAGATTAGGGTTTGGGCAATTGAAAAAGAGCTAAATGCTGTTTTAAGGGCAATGCCTATCCAAATGCCCTTTTCAGGGCAATGGGGAGCTTAGGTTTTTTTACTTAGGATTTTATTTGGGGGGTTGGTTGTGTGAGTGGTGAGTTTTACTGTTGGGGGGTGTTTGTATTTTTTTTTTACAGGTAAAAGAGCTGATTTCTTTCCCCGCAAAAGGCCCTTTTAAGGGCTATTGGTTGTTTAGTTTAGGCTAGGAGTTTTTTTTTTCATTTGGGGGGGGCTTTTTTATTTTGATAAGGCTATTAGATTAGGTGTAATTAGTTTAAATATCTGATAATTTCTCTTTTTATTTTGTGTAATTTAGTGTTTGTTTTTTTGTAATTCAGGTAATTGTATTTAATTAAGGTAATTTATTTACTTGTAGTGTAAGGTTAGGTGTTAGTGTAACTCAGGTTAGGTTTTATTTTACAGGTAAATTTGTATTTATTTTAGCTAGGTAGTTAGTAAATAGTTAATAACTATTTAGTAATTATTCTACCTAGTTAAAATAAATACAAACTTGCCTGTAAAATAAAAATAAACCCTAAAGTAGCTACAATGTGACTATTAGTTATATTGTAGCTAGCTTAGGGTTTATTTTATAGGTAAGTATTTAGTTTTAAATAGGAAATATTTAGGTAATGATAGGAATTTTTATTTAGATTTATTTTAATTATATTTAAGTTAGGGGTGTTAGGGTTAGGTTAGAATTAGGTTTAAGGGTTAATAACTTTAGTATAGTGGCGGCAACGTTGGGGACGGCAGATTAGGGGTTAATAACTGTAATGTAGGTTGCGGCGATGTTAGGGACAGCAGATTAGGGTTAATAATATTTAACTAGTGTTTGCGAGGCGGGAGTGTGGGGGTTTAGGGGTTAATATGTTTATTATAGTGGCGGCAATGTCGAGAGCGGCAGATTAGGGGTTAATAAATTTATTTTAGTGTTTGCGATGTGGGAGGGCCTCGGTTTAGGGGTTAATATGTAGTTTATGAGTGTTAGTGTACTTTGTAACACTTTAGTTATGAGTTTTATGTTACAGCTTTGTAGAGTAAAACTCATAACTACTGACTGGCTACGAATCTTGCGGTATAGGCTGTAACGCTCACTTTTTGGCCTCCCAGAAAAAGCTTGTAATATCGGCGCTATGGAAGTCCCATTGAAAAAAGACTTTACGCAAATTGCGTAAGTTAATTTGCGTTATGGCCAAAAAAGTGTGCGCTACAGCTTTTTTGACAAGACTCGTAATAGCAGCGGTAGTGAAAAAGCAGCTTTATAACCCATAACGCTGCTTTTTCACTCATAACGCAAAACTCGTAATCTAGCCGTGTGTTAATAAACGTGTAGAACATATATATAGTTATATTTAAGTAGAGTTATATTTAAATACCCGGTATCTCAGAAAGAATATTTACTAACTCCTATTTAAGTGGTATGTGAATGCATCAATCGGATTTAATAAGTACTATCATATCTCTATTTGCCTAATATTCCTTTCAGGGAAGAATATCACTGTCTTAGTTGTCTTTTAAATCTGTCTCAGTTGTATTTAAAAATTCATTAGCTAGGTTTCCTCCTCTTTTTTGCAATGGCTGTAAAGTGGAAATACTTTGTTACTATTGTTACATTTCCTGAAATGTTTTGTAACCGGGTCTCAATTTCTCTCATAGGTTATGTTCTCTTATACGCTCTCTACTGGTTCTCTCTGTCTCTCCTGTATATTGTATCTTACATGTTTTTCATTATATCAGGTATATTATATTCCTATCCATACATCTAATGGTATTTTTTATGTTATAGTATTTGCCTGTTCGTGTGGATTGGGAAATTTGAGTTTTCTCAGTGTGTCTGCATGCTGTACATTTCTTACATGGGTAGAAGCCCTTTAGTTCTTCTCCTAATACACCAATTTCAGGATTACTCTTGTGTGTAGTTGATGCTAGCATACATTTTAAATTCCTAGCCTTTCTATAGATTAATTTAGGTCTTTTTAGGATAAAGTTTTTAAGTAGAGGGTCATGTGTTAGGATATTCCAGTGTTTTTTTTATTATTTTTTCAATAATCTGCCTGTCCTCACTGTATTGAGTGATGAAAGGTGCATTGATTATTTTTTTCTTCCTCTCCATTGACTATTGTTCGAGCATTTTTGCTTTTATATTCCACTATGCTTTCTCTATTGATCCATTTAACCAATTCCCTTTGTTGTTCAATTCTTTTCTTCGTTATAACCCTTTTCTAGGAACTTATTTTTCAAAAATGTAGACTGGGTTTCAAAACCAGCATCTTTTTTACAATTATGATTTATCCATAGGAATTGCCCTTTTGGTATGTTCTGTTTACATCGGTTTAGGTGACAACTAATGGAATGGATGGAATTGTTTGCTTCTACCTTTTTAAAAAATGTCCTTGTAGGATTCTATCAGCCAATCGGAATTAAGGTAGGAAAAATCTGATTGGCTGATTCAATCAGCCAGTCAGAATCAAGTTCAATCCGATTGGCTGATCCAATCAGCCAATCAGATTGAGCTTGCATTCTATTGGCTGATCGGAACAGCCAATAGAATGCAAGCTCAATCTGATTGGCTGATCGGATCAGCCAATCGGATTGAACTTGATTCTGATTGGCTGATTCCATCAGCCAATCAGAATATTCCTACCTTAATTCCGATTGGCTGATAGAATTCCGATTGGCTGATAGGATTCTATCAGCCAATCGGAATTAAGGTAGGAATATTCTGATTGGCTGATGGAATCAGCCAATCAGAATCAAGTTCAATCCGATTGGCTGATCCAATCAGCCAATCAGATTCATCTTGCATTCCATTGGCTGATCGGAACAGCCAATAGAATGCGAGCTCAATCTGATTGGCTGATCGGATAAGCCAATCGGATTGAACTTGATGGATTCTATCAGCCAATCGGAATTAAGGTAGGAATATTCTGATTGGCTGATGGAATCAGCCAATCAGAATCAAGTTCAATCCGATTGGCTGATCCAATCAGCCAATCAGATTCATCTTGCATTCCATTGGCTGATCGGAACAGCCAATAGAATGCGAGCTCAATCTGATTGGCTGATCGGATCAGCCAATCGGATTGAACTTGATTCTGATTGGCTGATTCCATCAGCCAATCAGAATATTCCTACCTTAATTCCGATTGGCTGATAGAATCCTATCAGCCAATCGGAATTCGAGGGACGCCATCTTGGATGATGTCATTTAAAGGAACCGTCATTCGTCGTTCAGTCGTCTGCCAGGATGGATGTTCCGCGGTGGAGGTCTTCAGGATGCTGCCGCTTCGCTCAGGATGGATGCCGCTTGGATGAAGACTTCAATCGGATGGAAGACCTCTTCTGCCCCGCTTGGATGAAGACTTCAGCCGGATCATGGACCTCTTCAGCCCCCCGCTTGGGCTTGGATCAGGACATCGGAGGAGCTCTTCTGGACGGATCGGTGTGATACCCGGTGAGGTGAAGACAAGGTAGGATGATCTTCAGGGGCTTAGTGTTAGGTTTATTTAAGGGGGGTTTGGGTTAGATTAGGGGTATGTGGGTGGTGGGTTGTAATGTTGGGGGGCTTGGGTATTGTATGTTTTTTTTTACAGGCAAAAGAGCTGTATTTCTTGGGGCATGCCCCGCAAAGGGCCCTGTTCAGGGCTGGTAAGGTAAAAGAGCTTTGAACTTTAGTAATTTAGAATAGGGTAGGGCATTTTTTTATTTTGGGGGGCTTTGTTATTTTATTAGGGGGCTTAGAGTAGGTGTAATTAGTTTAAAATTGTTGTAATATTTTTCTTATGTTTGTAAATATTTTTTTATTTTTTGTAACTTAGTTCTTTTTTATTTTTTGTACTTTAGCTAGTTTATTTAATTGTATTTATTTGTAGCAATTGTATTTAATTAATTTATTGATAGTGTAGTGTTAAGTTAATTGTAGGTAATTGTAGGTAGTTTATTTAATTAATTTATTGATAGTCTAGTGTTAGGTTTATTTGTAACTTAGGTTAGGATTTCTTTTACAGGTAAATTTGTAATTATTTTAACTATTTTAGCTATTAAATAGTTCTTAACTATTTAATAGCTATTGTACCTGGTTAAAATAAATACAAAGTTACCTGTAAAATAAATATAAATCCTAAAATAGCTATAATATAATTATAATTTATATTGTAGCTATATTAGGATTTATTTTACAGGTAAGTATTTAGCTTTAAATAGGAATAATTTATTTAATAAGAGTTAATTAATTTTGTTAGATTTAAATTATATTTAACTTAGGGGGGTGTTAGTGTTAGGGTTAGACTTAGCTTTAGGGGTTAATACATTTATTAGAATAGCGGTGAGCTCCAGTCGGCAGATTAGGAGTTAATGTTTGAAGTTAGGTGTCGGCGATGTTAGGGAGGGCAGATTAGGGGTTAATACTATTTATGATAGGGTTAGTGAGGCGGATTAGGGGTTAATAACTTTATTATAGTAGCGCTCAGGTCCGGTCAGCAGATTAGGGGTTAATAAGTGTAGGCAGGTGGAGGCGACGTTGAGGGGGCAGATTAGGGGTTAATAAATATAATATAGGGGTCGGCGGTGTTAGGGGCAGCAGATTAGGGGTACATAAGGATAACGTAGGTGGCGGCGCTTTGCGGTCGGCAGATTAGGGGTTAAAAAATTTTTTTCGAGTGTCGGCGATGTGGGGGGACCTCGGTTTAGGGGTACATAGGTAGTTTATGGGTGTTAGTGTACTTTAGAGCACAGTAGTTAAGAGCTTTATAAACCGGTGTTAGCCCAGAAAGCTCTTAACTACTGACTTTTTTCCTGCGGCTGGAGTTTTGTCATTAGATGTCTAACGCTCACTTTCGAAACGACTCTAAATACCGGAGTTAGAAAGATCCCATTGAAAAGATAGGATACGCAATTGACGTAAGGGGATCTGCGGTATGGAAAAGTCGCGGCTGAAAAGTGAGCGTTAGACCCTATTTTGAGTGACTCCAAATACCGGCGGTAGCCTAAAACCAGCGTTAGGAGCCTCTAACGCTGGTTTTCACGGCTACCGCCAAACTCCAAATCTAGGCCTCAGTGTTTAATAACAAAAATATCAACACAGGTTACACAGTGCAAAATTATAAAGACACTCAACATAAACATACAAATGCAAAGCTACAGTTCTTTAAAAAGAAAATGGGACATGAAAAACAATTACATACAATATCTTACTTAATACTAAGTTCCTTTAGATACATAGAGAGCTGCCATTCCAGATGTTATGGTCGCTTGAGTCCCCAGGGCAGTTCTGCCTAAAAATTCTGTCTCTTGCATACTTGAATCTGATTCTCTTTGTCTTGTCAAAGACAACGCCCGGGTTATAATTTACAACGAGTCTGGCCAATAAAAACAAGTCTTAGCCCCCACTAGTCTCCAAGGGGAGGAGCGTTCTGCATTCCTTTACAGTTACCTTTAACAGCACTAGGCTGAGGAGGGGGGAAGGAAGGTGGAGGGAAGGAAGGAGGAGGGGGGGAAGAAAGTCTCAGCTTACAGCCTTCTGAGCAGATTTCACACAGACAAAAGCAATTCACATTAACCTTTTTCCAGGCTGAGAACACAATACCACCTCTGCTGAGTAGCCAATCCAGGTATCAACTACTCCACATGATTGTATCATGACACCTCCCCTTTTAAAATGGTGGAAATAGGGGGGTCAGCCCACGCTGATCCCCTATGTCAACCTACATCCTAGTCTTTCCTCGTTCATAAGACCAGATCTGCCCTTTCTGCACACTCTCAGCATTCATTCGCCCCCTGTAACAATTGGCATCAGCTGACACAATTCCTCTCGTGGAGGATATTTCCTTGCAGGATATCACACACTCGCTCTCACTCATAAAGGGATCTAGCAGCCCCTCAGGGTAACTCACTCGGGGACTAAGAGTAATTCTTGCTATGCTTAGGCCAGATACTCCACTGTTCACACCTACCCCAGTATGCTCTGTAGGAGTAGTAGGTTCGTTAGTCACTGCAGCTACATCTCCCTCCCCCTCTTCTTCACATCTGCCATTCCTGTAGGGGAGGTCCACAGCCACACCCAAGGTCCCATCTTGTTTTACCCTCTGTAACAGGGCAGGATGTACTCTGACCCCTACACCAGCCATGCCATTCACTCCTCCTTGCATATGCAATGCTGGTTCTAGCACAGCCCAACCCTGCTGCTCTCTCACATTCCCATACACTGCATCAGGCATCCCATTGTCACAATCAATGTCAATGTACCCCTTTTCACTGGCACAATACAGTACTGGTACAGGTTCAGGTAAATCATCATTAACCCTAGGCTCTCCCTCCCAGCGCCCAGGTTCAATAGAAGCAACATTGTTACAAACATTTTCAATACATCCCTCCCTAGGCTCTCCCTCCCAGTGCCCAGGTTCAATAAAAGTAACATGGTCACAAACATTTTCATTACATCCCTCTTCATCAGAGCAAGACATTACTGGTGTACACACAGGCAGAGCTGCATTAACCCTCAGCCCCCCTCCCAGCAATCATGTTCAAGGGAATCATCCTTTATCCTTTGGTGGGATACCTCCAGCTCTGGTGCAGCTAGTGATGTGTCCATCCCCAGCCTCCTCTCTGGGTCCCCCTGAGTTTCACACAGTACCTCAGTTGGTGCAGGGCCCTCTACTGGCCCTTCCAGGTTGCAGGTGTTGTCTTCTGGGGTGTACTGACAAAGCATCCGGCCCAAATCATCGCCCAGCAAAACATCAACAGGGATATCTGCAGAAATCCCCACCTCCCGCAAACCTTTTCCCATACCCCAATCAAGGTACACTCGTGCCACAGGCACTGCGGGGCAAACTCCCCCAATTCCTTGAATGGACACAGTCCTCCCTGGTATAATGTTCTCCGGCTTTACCATTTCAGGATGCACCAAGGTAACCGAAGCTCCACTATCCCTGAGTCCTGTTGCCACCTGGTCACCCACAGATACCCTCTGTAGGTTATCTCTCTGCTTCTGCCTTGGGAACCCACCCACAAACAAAACAGATGCTGTTGCCCCAGCCACATTCCCACCCTAAGGCTTCTTCTTTTTGGGGCAGGTGAAACTCAGATGCCCCATCTGGTTACAAGTGAAACACCGGCGGGTATCCCCCTGTCCCGGTGTGGCCCCTGCCCCTCTGGCTGTAGGGTGTAGATGAGATGGTTTCTCTGCTAGCTTGGTTGCTCTTTTCCACTTAGGAGACACAGCTTGAATAGCTGCCTGCCTTGCTTCCGGTGCTCTGTTGTTGGCGTAATCATTAGCCAGATCTGCAGCCTCTGCCACTGTTTTGGGCTTTCTGTCCAGAATCCATACTCTGGCATCAGGACTTTGCATTTGCATGAACTGCTCCAGGATCATCAAATCCCCCAAAGCCTCATGAGTGAGGACTTTTAGGCCCCCAGTCCATTGCTTAAAAGCAGACCTTAGCTGTGCAACATATTCTGTGCAGCTGTCCTCTGCACTTTGGTGAAGACTCCGAAATTTTTTCCTGTAGAATTCCGGAGTGAGGTTAAAACTTTTTAATAAAGCTGTTTTTATGGCCTCATAGTCCTGGTCATCCTCCCCTGGAAGGGAAGCAAATACATCCAGTGCTTTACCCTTCAGGTGAGGAGCTAAATAGCGAACCCATTGCTCTGGGGGCAGCTGATACTGCTTGCATACCTTCTCAAAGCCCCTCAGAAAAACATCCAAGTCAGTGTCTCTTTCCAACATTGGAAAATACTCCAGACGGGGCCTCTCTGTTGCGGTTTCCTTGCGTTCACTGGTTTGTGGAGACAGGCTGGTTCTGTTCCTCTGCATATCCAGCTCATGTCTCCATTGAGCATCCTTTTCCTCCCTCTCTCTTTCTCTCTCTCTCTTTCTCTTTCTGCAGCCTCTCTTTCTTCTTTTCTTTCTCTCGCTGCAGCCTCTCTCGCTGCAGCTTCCCTCTCTTCTTTTCTTTCTCTTTCAGCTGCTTCTTGAAACTTGAGGATCAATTCCATTCTCAGTTTAGGATCAGCATCCCCCAAGTACCTGAGTGCTGTTTGTAGCTCAGACTCCTTTTCACTCACAGGGGTAACAGCAGTAGGTATCATCTCCTGGGTTACCAGTTCCACAGTAACCCTTTCTGTGCCTGTTTCCTGCTCTGCTGGAAGGCCATCTGCATGCTGCAGTTCCTGGACCAACTGATCCTTTGTTTTGCCAAAAGTTGCAATGGATCTCTCCTGACAAAGTAGCTCCAGGGATTCTTTTTTTTGGCATCTTTCTATATCCTTCCATAATGAGAGTAGCAACGAACAAACAAGAGGAAGGGAAAAGGAAACTGATTCTTTGCACTCTAATGTATATATATAATTAGGCACTGAGTTCTGTCTTTGGGAAATTGCAAAAAAACATGCAATTTCTTTTAGTACTATCCAAATAGCACTAAAAAACTCTAAATATCCCCACCACTGCCAGCCAGTTTGTGATGAATCACGCCCTCTCAGCGTCACAATAGAGGGGCGTGGGCATGAAGGGGTTAATGGCACACAGCTCTGGTTCCCTTATCCTTGCAACTCTGCCAAAAGGACCATAAGAGACATCACATTAGCCCCAATCGTGTCCACGCTGCTCTAACAATTTCCCTGCTGCCACCACCAAAACTTTTAAATTAAAGGGGAGTTCTGGGGAACCCCTAAAAACTCACACTATTTAATACTTAGGTAATGTGCCTTTAACCTTGTCTCAACAGTAGTGTGAATTCAGATATTAGAGCCCAAATACAGAATTAGATTTTCTATCGGCTAGATTTGGAGTTTTGTCGGTAACGACCCGAAAAACTAACGCCCGCGTTTTACTGGCTGCACCATAATCTGGTATCGAGAGTCCACATAAAGGCTGCGTTATGCTCCAAAAAAGGAGCGTAGAGCATTTTTAACGCAGCTTCAACTCTCGATACCAGAGTTGCTTACAGACGCGGCCAGCCTCAAAAACGCGCTCGTGCACGATTCTCCCATAGGAAACAATGGGGCTGTTTGAGCTGAAAAAAAACCTAACACCTGCAAAAAAGCCGCGTTCAGCTCCTAACGCAGCCCCATTGTTTGCTATGCGGTAACCCTTCCGACGTCTGCACTTAACACTCTAACATGTACCCCGAGTCTAAACACCCCTAACCTTACACTTATTAACCCCTATTCTGCCGCCCCCACTATCGCTGACCCCTGCATATTATTATTAACCCCTAATCTGCCGCTCCGTAAACCGCCACTACTTACATTATCCCTATGTACCCCTAATCTGCTGCCCTAACATCGCCGACCCCTATATTATATTTATTAACCCCTAATCTGCCCCCCACAACGTCGCCTCCACCTGCCTACACTTATTAACCCCTAATCTGCCGACCGGACCGCACCGCTATTATAATAAAGTTATTAACCCCTAATCCGCCTCACTAACCCTATCATAAATAGTATTAACCCCTAATCTGCCCTCCCTAACATCGCCGACACCTAACTTCAATTATTAACCCCTAATCTGCCGACCGAATCTCGCCGCTATTCTAATAAATGTATTAACCCCTAAAGCTAAGTCTAACCCTAATACTAACACCCCCCTAAGTTAAATATAATTTAAATCTAACGAAATTAATTAACTCTTATTAAATAAATTATTCCTATTTAAAGCTAAATACTTACCTGTAAAATAAATCCTAATATAGCTACAATATAAATTATAATTATATTATAGCTATTTTAGGATTTATATTTATTTTACAGGTAACTTTGTATTTATTTTAACCAGGTACAATAGCTATTAAATAGTTAAGAACTATTTAATAGCTAAAATAGTTAAAATAATTACAAATTTACCTGTAAAAGAAATCCTAACCTAAGTTACAAATAAACCTAACACTACACTATCAATAAATTAATTAAATAAACTACCTACAATTACCTACAATTAACTTAACACTACACTATCAATAAATTAATTAAATACAATTGCTACAAATAAATACAATTAAATAAACTAGCTAAAGTACAAAAAATAAAAAAGAACTAAGTTACAAAAAATAAAAAAATATTTACAAACATAAGAAAAATATTACAACAATTTTAAACTAATTACACCTACTCTAAGCCCCCTAATAAAATAACAAAGCCCCCCAAAATAAAAAAATGCCCTACCCTATTCTAAATTACTACAGTTCAAAGCTCTTTTACCTTACCAGCCCTGAACAGGGCCCTTTGCGGGGCATGCCCCAAGAAATACAGCTCTTTTGCTTGTAAAAAAAAACATACAATACCCAAGCCCCCCAACATTACAACCCACCACCCACATACCCCTAATCTAACCCAAACCCCCCTTAAATAAACCTAACACTAAGCCCCTGAAGATCATCCTACCTTGTCTTCACCATACCAGGTTCACCGATCGGTCCAGAAGAGCTCCTCCGATGTCCTGATCCAAGCCAAAGCGGGGGGCTGAAGAGGTCCATGATCTGGCTGAAGTCTTCATCCAAGCGGGGCAGAAGAGTTCTTCCATCCGATTGAAGTCTTCATCCAAGCGGCATCCATCCAGAGCGAAGCGGCAGCATCCTGAAGACCTCCACCGCGGAACATCCATCCTGGCCGACGACTGAACGACGAATGACGGTTCCTTTAAATGACGTCATCCAAGATGGCGTCCCTCGAATTCCGATTGGCTGATAGGATTCTATCAGCCAATCGGGATTAAGGTAGGAATATTCTGATTGGCTGATGGAATCAGCCAATCAGAATCAAGTTCAATCCGATTGGCTGATCCAATCAGCCAATCAGATTGAGCTTGCATTCTATTGGCTGTTCCGATCAGCCAATAGAATGCGAGCTCAATCTGATTGGCTGATTGGATCAGCCAATCGGATTGAACTTGATTCTGATTGGCTGATTCCATCAGCCAATCAGAATATTCCTACCTTAATTCCGATTGGCTGATAGAATCCTATCAGCCAATCGGAATTCGAGGGACGCCATCTTGGATGAGGTCCCTTAAAGGAACCGTCATTCTGCAGTTGGACGTCGCCGGAAGAAGATGGGTCCGCGGTGGAGGTCTTCAGGATGGAGCTGGTCGTCATCGGATGAAGATAGAAGATGCCGCTTGGATCAAGATGGTTGCCGGTCCGGATCGCCTCTTCTTCCCGGATAGGATGAAGACTTTGGAGCCTCTTCTGGACCTCTTCAGGCACCGGATGATGGATCGCCAACCCCCGCTTGGGTTGGATGAAGATTTTGGAGCCAGGACGGATCGGTGATACCTGGTGAGGTGAAGACAAGGTAGGATGATCTTCAGGGGCTTAGTGTTAGGTTTATTTAAGGGGGGTTTGGGTTAGATTAGGGGTATGTGGGTGGTGGGTTGTAATGTTGGGGGGGGTATTGTATGGTTTTTTTTTACAGGCAAAAGAGCTGAACTTCTTGGGGCATGCCCCGCAAAGGGCCCTGTTCAGGGCTGGTAAGGTAAAAGAGCTTTTAACTTTAGTAATTTAGAATAGGGTAGGGCATTTTTTATTTTGGGGGGCTTTGTTGTTTTATTAGGGGGCTTAGAGTAGGTGTAATTAGTTTAAAATTGTTGTAATATTTTTCTTATGTTTGTAGATATTTTATTATTTTTTGTAACTTAGTTCTTTTTTATTTTTTGTACTTTAGCAAGTTTATTTAATTGTATTTATTTGTAGGAATTGTATTTAATTAATTTATTGATAGTGTAGTGTTAGGTTAATTGTAGGTAATTGTAGGTAGTTTATTTAATTAATTTATTGATAGTCTAGCGTTAGGTTTATTAGTAACTTAGGTTTGGATTTCTTTTACAGGTAAATTTGTAATTATTTTAACAAGTTTAGCTATTAAATAGTTCTTAACTATTTAATAGCTATTGTACCTGGTTAAAATAAATACAAAGTTACCTGTAAAATAAATATAAATCCTAAAATAGCTATAATATAAATATAATTTATATTGTAGCTATATTAGGATTTATTTTACAGGTAAGTATTTAGCTTTAAATAGGAATAATTTATTTAATAAGAGTTAATTTATTAATTATATTTAACTTAGGGGGGTGTTAGTGTTAGGGTTAGACTTAGCTTTAGGGGTTAATACATTTATTAGAATAGCGGTGAGCTCCGGTCGGCAGATTAGGGGTTAATAATTGAAGTTAGGTGTCGGCGATGTTAGGGAGGGCAGATTAGGGGTTAATACTATTTATTATAGGGTTAGTGAGGCGGATTAGGGGTTAATAACTTTATTATAGTAGCGCTCAGGTCCGCTCGGCAGATTAGGGGTTAATAAGTGTAGGCAGGTGGAGGCGACGTTGTGGTGGGCAGATTAGGGGTTAATAAATATAATATAGGGGTCTGCGGTGTTAGGGGCAGCAGATTAGGGGTACATAGGGATAATGTAGCTGGCGGCAGCGTGCGGACAGCAGATTAGGGGTTAATAAGTGTAGGTAGCTGGCGGCGACGTTGTGGGGGGCAGATTAGGGGTTAATAAATATAATACAGGGGTCGGCGGTGTTAGGGGCAGCAGATTAGGGGTACATAAGGATAACGTAGGTGGCGGTCGGCAGATTAGGGGTTAAAAAAATTTAATCGAGTGGCGGCGATGTGGGGGGACCTCGGTTTAGGGGTACATAGGTAGTTTATGGGTGTTAGTGTACTTTAGAGTACAGTAGTTAAGAGCTTTATGAACCGGCGTTAGCCCAGAAAGCTCTTAACTACTGACTTTTTTCCTGCGGCTGGAGTTTTGTCGTTAGATGTCTAACGCTCACTTCAGAAACGACTCTAAATACCGGAGTTAGGAAGATCCCATTGAAAAGATAGGATACGCAATTGAAGTAAGGGGATCTGCGGTATGGAAAAGTCGCGGCTGAAAAGTGAGCGTTAGACCCTATTTTGAGTGACTCTAAATACCGGCGGTAGCCTAAAACCAGCGTTAGGAGCCTCTAACGCTGGTTTTCACGGCTACCGCCAAACTCCAAATCTAGGTCTTAGTGTTTAATAACAAAAATATCAACACAGGTTACACAGTACAGAATTATAAAGACACTCAACATAAACATACAAATGCAAAGCTACAGTTATTTAAAGAGAAAATGGGACATGAAAAACAATTACACACAATATCTTACTTAATACTAAGTTCCTTTAGATATGTGGAGAGCTGCCATTCCAGATGTTATGGTCGCTTGAGTCCCCAGGGCAGTTCTGCCTAAAAAGTCTGTCTCTTGCATACTTGAATCTGATTCTCTTTGTCTTGTCAAAGACAAGGCCCGGGTTATAATTTACAATGAGTCTGGCCAATAAAAACAAGTCTTAGCGCCCACTAGTCTCCAAGGGGAGGAGCGTTCTGCATTCCTTTACAGTTACATTTAACAGCACTAGGCTGAGGAGGGGGGAAGGAAGGGGGGGAAGGAAGGAAGGAGGAGGGGGGAAAGTCTCAGCTTACAGCCTTCTGAGCAGATTTCACACAGACAAAGGCAATTCACATTAACCTTTTTCCAGGCTGAGAACACAATACCACCTCTGCTGAGAAGCGAATCCAGGTATCAACTACTCCACATGATTGTATCATGACAACACCCTTGCCTGGCTCCTAAGAATGTATCCCTGACTCCTCATAATACTTGCGTGTGTCTGATAAAAGTCTCTAAACCAAGGGAACTGTTTAAAGTACTAAGTGACAGTCACCAGTTTACTAAAATACTTATGTGTTAAAAGTAAATAAACTAAAAAACTATTACATCTCCATAATACGCAATAATACCTACGTCTAATAAAAACAATCTCGCTAATTTTAGTAAGAGCTTTTTCTCTGGATACCACTTAAACTCACATATTGTGCCCAATCATCATAGGCTTAAGGCTAATGAAGATCCCCCATACAAGGTCAGGGTCATGATTATATACTTACTACTGATTTATTTTAGGGGAATGCAAGTGAGAAGGGACACAGCCAGAGCCAGTGGTAGTATATATATATATAATGTATTAATAAGGGTACAGTTACAAATATACATCACCCTATGGGGCCTATCTATCAAGCTCTGAAAGGAGCTTGACGGCCCATGTTTCTGGCGAGTCTTCAGACTTGCCAGAAACACAAGTTCTGAAACAGTGGTCACAAAGACCGCTACTCCATAAACTGTCCGCCTGCTCTGAGCAGGCGGACAGATTTCGCCAGAAATCAACCCGATCGAGTTGATTGACACCCCCCTGCTGTCGGCCCATTGGCCGCAAATCTGCAGGGGGCGGCGTTGCACCAGCAGCTCTTGTGAGCTGCTAGTGCAATGCTGAATATGGAGAGCGTATTGTTTTCCGTTTTTAGCGAGGTTTGGCGGACCTGATGAGCACTGTAGGATCAGGTCCGCCAGACCTTGTTAAATAGAGGCCTATGTCTGCCCTATATTCCATAAATCAGTATCATCATTATAAGGCTCTTATAATGATGATACCTCCAACCATGTATATTATTAACATAATAAGGGTAAATACACACTCACATGGACAAACCTACATGAAATATCAGGGGTTTTCAGAATCTGAAAACCCCTGATATTTCATGTAGGTAGTAGGTTTGTCCATGTCAGTGTGTATTTACCCTTATTATGTTAATAATTTATACATGGAGGTATCATTATAAGTCAATAGAAATAGAAATGTTGCATGCACAGTAGTACACTTCGTATTAGCTTGTCCAGCATTTACACATGTAGGGGAACACTGGAAACTCCTAAAATAAAATGTGCATTCTGGCATTTCAAGTTTCTTTTAATTCCTTAATATAAAATATATATGACCTTTATGCTAGCAGATGGTAAATGCTGGGTCTTGCAGCAGTTCAGTCTTATGAAGATTGGCTGCTAATGTTTTGTACAACTTCTCGTATGCCAAAGGGTAAGGGGTTATTACCAAACCCAGATATAAAAATGAAGCTGAAATAAATGAATGGTAATATCTAAGACTCTATCGCCTAGATTACGAGCTTTGCGGTAACAGGGGTGCAGTGCTAACAAGCCTTTTTTTTTCACCGCTCCCTTAAGACAACGCTGGTATTACAGGTTTTTTTAAACCTGGCGTTAGCCGCAAAAAGGTGAGCGTAGAGCAAAATTTAGCTCCGCATCTCATCTCAATACCAGCGTTGTTTAAGTCAGTGGTGAGCTGGCTAAACGTGCTTGTGCACAATTTCCCCATAGGAAACAATGTGGCTGATTCAGCTGGAAAAAAACCTAACACCTGCAAAAAAGCAGCGTTCAGCTTCTAACACAGCCCCATTGATTCCTATGGGGAAATAAAAGTTATGTCTACACCTAACACCCTAACATGAACCCCGAGTCTAAACTCCCCTAATCTTACACTTATTAACCCCTAATCTGCCGCCCCCGGCATCGTCGACACCTGCATTATATTATTAATCCCTAGTCTGCCACCATTATCGCTGCAACCTAACTACACTTATGAACCCCTAATCTGCCGCCCCCCCATTGTCACCGCTACTATATTACATTTATTAACCCCTAAACCTAAGTCTAAACCTAAGTCTAACCCCACCCCAACTTAAATATAATTTAAATAAATCTAAATAAAATAACTACAATTAAATAAATCAATCCTATTTAAAACTAAATACTTACCTATAAAATAAACCATAAGATAGCTACAATATAACTAATAGTTACATTTGTATCTATCTTAGGGTTTATTTTTAATTTACAGGCAACTTTGTATTTATTTTAACTACGTACAATAGTTATTAAATAGTTATTAACTATTTAATAGCTACCTAGTTAAAATAAAGACAAATTTACCTGTAAAATAAATCCTAACCTAAATTACAATTACACCTAACACTACACTATCATTAAATTAATTACATAAACTAACTACAATTAACTACAATTTAATTAAATAATCTAAAGTACGGAAAAAAAACACTAAATTACAAAAAATAACAAAATAATTACAAGAATTTTAAACTAATTACACCTACTCTAATCCCCCAAATAAAATAAAAAAGCCCCCCCAAAATAAAACATTTTTCCTACCCTATACTAATTTACAAATAGCCCTTAAAAGGGCTTTTTGTGGGGCATTGCCCCAAAGTAATTAGCTCTTTTACCTGTAAAAAAAAGACAATACCCCCCCAACATTACAACCCACCACCCACACCCCCAACCCTACTCTAAAACCCACCCAATCCCCTCTTAAAAAAACCTAACACTACCCCTTTGAAGATCACCCTACCTTGAGACGTCTTCACCCAGCCGGGCACAAGTGGACCTCCAGAGGGGCAGAAGTCTTCATCCGATCCGGGCAGAAGAGTTCCTCCAAGCGGCAGAAGTCTTCATCCAGGCGGCATCTTCTATCTTCATCCATCCGGAGCAGAGCGTGTCCATCTTCAATCCAGCCAACGCGGAGCATCCTCTTCAAATGAAGTCCAAGCGAAGAATGAAGGTTCCTTTAAATGACGTCATCCAAGATGGTGTCCCTTGAATTCCGATTGGCTGATAGGATTCTATCAGCCAATCAGAATTAAAGTAGGAAAAATCCTGTTGGCTGATCCAATAGGATTGAGCTCGCATTCTATTGTCTGTTCCAATCAGCCAATAGAATGTGACCTCAATCTTATTGTACTTATTTTAACTAGGTAGCTATTAAATAGTTAATAACTATTTAATAACTATTGTACCTAGTTAAAATAAATACAAAGTTGCCTGTAAAATCAATCTAAACCCTAAGCTAGATACAAATGTAACTATTAGTTATATTGTAGCTAGCTTAGGGTTTATTTTATAGGTAAGTATTTAGTTTTAAATAGGATTAATTTATTTAATTGTAGTAATTTTATTTTGTTTTATTTAAATTATATTTAAGTTAGGGGGGTTAGACTTAGGGTTAGACTTAGGTTTAGGGGTTAATAAATGTATAGTAGCGGCGACGTTGGGGGCAGCAGAATAGGGGTTAATAAATATAGATAGGTGTCTGCGATGTTAGGGATGACAGATTAGGGGTTAATAAAATTTAATTAGTGTTTGTGAGGCGGGAGTGCGGCGGTTTAGGGGTTAATATATTTATTACAGTGGCGGCGATGTCCGGTTCGGCAGATTAGGGGTTAAAAACTTTATTTAAGTATTTGCGATGTTGGGGGGGCTCGGTTTAGGGGTTAATATGTAGTTTATGGGTGTTAGTGTACTTTTTAGCACTTTAGTTAAGAGTTTTATGTTATGGCGTTAGCCCATAAAACTCTTAACTACGGACTTTTTAAGGCTAAGGCAAGACTCGTAATCTAGTCGTATATTTCTTAGTGTCTGTTTGCTATACCCTTTAGTGAAATGCTAATATTGCTCTTAATAATCCCTTATAAATTATTATATCCACACAATCACTAGCTTAATTAAACTACTTGTAAGGACATTTATCCACAAGTCATACTTCAGCAATACAAAACTTTATTGCAATGAGGCTACATAAACAGTTACAATATGCAGATTAAATATAATTACACATATGCAGATCACTTATAAACGTCAATATTACACTAATACAGTTGCCCATCCCAATGTGAGAGTATGTATGGTGTACAGTAATTATATGTGTCAGCAAGAAGTACTCACGTGATGTTTATCAGAGCAAGACCCCAAAGAAAAGAGACCGAACCGTGTGTGTTGATGGGTTTTATTGTAAGTCTTTCAACCCTCCCACAATGATGATGTCACTCATATGCAAGCCCACTTTTGTAATGTTAAAAGTATATGGTTTCAGCCTTGCCATGCGGTTGGGGGAGGGAAAGAGCATTTGGTCACTCAAAAGGGTCTCTATGTAGCTTTATCATTAACCAGCTGGTCATCCTTAGGACTAAGGGTATTGTGATCTCTCTACATTCCAAAGTGACTATCTTCATCTCATTACATCTGAATGAGGAGTTAACCCCTTACTGATTACACAGCTGAGTTCTTACAGTATTATGCCATATTACCCTTTTCTGACCATATCTGAATTCAGATCATGCCATTATTACATTCCCCCCTTTTGGGAATGGAGGTTACCATACCCTTCCATTTCAATGGTTGTTTTATATGAGTGAATCTTATGGAAGATTCCTATCCCCACCTATGTGTGATGGCTATATTAGTGTACTAAGGATGCTTCCATTCGCATACCATAATATAAGTGATATGCACATGAAATTAATGACTTTAAATAACAACACGTACAAATTTTAATAATTATACATAATATAGAAATAAATAATATCATTATAAATGGATGTATGAACAGATTTCCCAATGCAGAACCCCATGATGACTATTTCGAAAAGGAATTTGCTAATTTCTGCCACCAGGTAGAACTTGACATCTCTGTAGTATGTTCAATCCTTTGTAGTTCTTGTTCCTAATGGTAGAAATTTACATGAACACGTTCCCCAATATTTTTAAGATGTTCCAGTAACACAGAATCTTTTTGCAACAAGGTAACCCATTTTTGTCAAGGTGCATCATCTACTAATATTGGTGTTCTGAGTGGAGCCCCCAAGGTAGTGTTATATGTGAGTAACTGTGGGACAGTGAAGTTAAACTGTAGTGAACTTATCCTCACAGGGTACCCAGTAATACAATAAATCCCTGGTGTGATTTGTTCCTTTGAATTACACTTGTCAAACCATACATGCATCTCATCTTTAGGCTTCAAAGAAACAAAACACACCTTTCCTTGTCCTAATGGAAAAATCATATCTTGGGGATTAACTTTCGCCACAAAACCATTGCAATATGTGTGATAATGCCAGCAGGAATCAAAAATTATTCTTGCCTGGTTGGGTAGACATAAAACTTTAGAAGGAAACCTTATGCAGCCAGACATGTCTACCTGTTCCATATGGTAACCGTTCCATATAAAATTTGGGAACTCTAACTCATGATGTAAAACATGAGATTCTGTGACAAGTGTTCCTAGTGAAAACACATGATAAACATTCTGATAGGTACCACTAGTGGGCACAAGTGAAGTAGCCCTGCATATATTTTCCCTGCAGCCCAACCAACTGTTTAACCATAATTCTTTGTGTTCTGATGCAAAACTGTTAACAACAGACTGCTCCAACCCTCCCAAAGGTGTATGGTTATTTTCCAAAGCCTGTGCTATTAATTTCAAGTCAGTTGATAATTCTGTTTGCATGGAAATACACACAAAATCCCAGGATACTTCCCTTAACCAACTAATTACTCCTATCAGTATTTCCACTGTATGTTGAATGGCAGGACCCTGAACCTGAATGACGGTCTGTGACAGTGTCTCAGGTACCAGGGTATTTATTATTTGTTGCGTATGAATCCCTTTTGCATTTAACATCCCCTGAGACTGTAAGGTTGTTGTTGTTAAGCTGGATATGTCAATGGAATTTACCACCCCTAACCCTGTTCCCACACCTCCCAAAACTGTATCCACAATATCCCTCCTAGTCCTTATCCTAGTACCTTTTGCCCAATTAACTAAAGCTTTTTCCATAGTGGCATTAATTCTGGAACAATTTTGGTAATTTGTGGAAACTAGCCAATCTAATAATTTAATCTTCCACGTGATAAATTGGACTGTGGCGTCCCTCAATACTGGAGTTGACTTGATTGTACTTATTTGAAATGGACCGCTAGAAACAACCCTTTTCCCCTCACACATTGGAGTATTGTCATAATGTTTCATCTTTGGTGTAGTGATTAAAGTAGAATAGATAAAAGGTGCAAAATTGTTGTTTCCTTTTTTTGATCTATTTTTAAGTATACTTCAATCACTCCACCAAAGTTGGAAGCTGTAACTCTCCAATTAATACCTTCTCCAATTTGTTGTTCAAATATAACCTTGGTTATATTATAGTTATCGCCATTTATAGTGTGAATAGGATTTGCAAATGTTGTAGAAACAGAAATACCTTCTCCCACCAGACCTACAGTCCATTTTCCCCAAGCCACCCACTTACATTCCCATTCAACTTTATTACCCTAATTGACCCTCCAAAAAACAATAATTGTCTTGATGTTTTTCAGCAAATATTTCAATCCTCCCACCCGCATTAAAAGTTAATTTTCCCCAAACAATCTTTGTTAAGGTCTTGAGAACTCCAGAAGCTTGTCCATCCTCTGATGATGTTGCTTGAGCTCCATCTACGACTCCTTGTGAGGTTGGTGATTGAAAGTTCATTACAGTCACAGATTGGAAGTTTTTGCAATAACACCCACACAAATACAAATAGGTTGGTGATGATCATTCCTCTCAGGTTCCTCCACATAATGAAATTTGTCAAAAAGATTAAGAGAATATCAGTTCTTAGCAGAAATATCTACAGCTGGGACAACTGTCCCTCTATACACTTTACATTGGTCAAAATGGACCCATTTGTAACCAGACTGCCTTCTTGTTTTCCCAGGGGTTGATCTTTCTATATTAATCACAGTATTACCCAAATTGTCCAAAATTCTAAGGTCCTTCCCAATTTGCATCCCAGGGAGAATTTTTGTGAAAATGTTTAATCATGATCAATCCCCCCTTCTCAAACAGAATTGTTTGAGGAGTAGATGAAAATTTACAATCTGTTGGGGCCATATTAGAGGCAGCAAAAATTAGCAGTGAGCTCAACTGCTCCTGAATTTGGGAGATATATGGATCTCTAGACACAGATTCTCTCAAGTGGGTAGACAACTGTGGTTCACCTGGGTGGCCTAATGCCATCGTTCTCCCTGTCATGAGCTCATAGGGAGAACACTTGGTAGCATTTGATGGTGTAGCTATAATAGCCAATAGAACTGCTGAAAGATGTGTGACCCAGGATTTACCATACTGGGAAAGCATTTTGGACAATTTTGTTTTTAATGTGTGATTCATGCGCTCAACTACAGGGAGTACAGAATTATTAGGCAAGTTGTATTTTTGAGGATTAATTTTATTATTGAACAACAACCATGTTCTCAATGAACCCAAAAAACTCATTAATATCAAAGCTGAATATTTTTGGAAGTAGTTTTTAGTTTGTTTTTAGTTTTAGCTAATTTAGGGGGATATCTGTGTGTGCAGGTGACTATTACTGTGCATAATTATTAGGCAACTTAACAAAAAACAAATATATACTCATTTCAATTATTTATTTTTACCAGTGAAACCAATATAACATCTCAACATTCACAAATATACATTTCTGACATTCAAAAATAAAACAAAAACAAATCAGTGACCAATATAGCCACCTTTCTTTGCAAGGACACTCAAAAGCCTGCCATCCATGGATTCTGTCAGTGTTTTGATCTGTTCACCATCAACATTGCGTGCAGCAGCAACCACAGCCTCCCAGACACTGTTCAGAGAGGTGTACTGTTTTCCCTCCTTGTAAATCTCACATTTGATGATGGACCACAGGTTCTCAATGGGGTTCAGATCAGGTGAACAAGGAGGCCATGTCATTAGATTTTCTTCTTTTATACCCTTTCTTGCCAGCTACGCTGTGGAGTACTTGGACGCGTGTGATGGAGCATTGTCCTGCATGAAAATCATGTTTTTCTTGAAGGATGCAGACTTCTTCCTGTACCACTGCTTGAAGAAGGTGTCTTCCAGAAACTGGCAGTAGGACTGGGAGTTGAGCTTGACTCCATCCTCAACCCGAAAAGGCCCCACAAGCTCATCTTTGATGATACCAGCCCAAACCAGTACTCCACCTCCACCTTGCTGGCGTCTGAGTCGGACTGGAGCTCTCTGCCCTTTACCAATCCAGCCACGGGCCCATCCATCTGGCCCATCAAGACTCCCTCTCATTTCATCAGTCCATAAAACCTTAGAAAAATCAGTCTTGAGATATTTCTTGGCCCAGTCTTGACGTTTCAGCTTGTGTGTCTTGTTCAGTGGTGGTCATCTTGCAGCCTTTCTTACCTTGGCCATGTCTCTGAGTATTGCACACCTTGTGCTTTTGGGCACTCCAGTGATGTTGCAGCTCTGAAATATGGCCAAACTGGTGGCAAGTGGCATCTTGGCAGCTGCACGCTTGACTTTTCTCAGTTCATGGGCAGTTATTTTGCGCCTTGGTTTTTCCACAAGCTTCTTGCGACCCTGTTGACTATTTTGAATGAAACGCTTGATTGTTCGATGATCACCCTTCAGAAGCTTTGCAATTTTAAGAGTGCTGCATCCCTCTGCAAGATATCTCACTATTTTTGACTTTTCTGAGCCTGTCAAGTCCTTCTTTTGACCCATCCTGCCAAAGGAAAGGAAGTTGCCTAATAATTATGCACACCTGATATAGGGTGTTGATGTCATTAGACCACACCCCTTCTCATTACAGAGATGCACATCACCTAATATGCTTAATTGGTAGTAGGCTTTCGAGCCTATACAGCTTGGAGTAAGACAACATGCATAAAGAGGATGATGTGGTCAAAATACTAATTTGCCTAATAATTCTGCACTCCCTGTATACCAGAGGATTGTGGATGATATGGTACATGAAATCTTGTCTGTATTCCCAGTAGGGCACAGAGATTTTGCATTACCTGTCCTGTAAAATGTGTACCCCTGTTTGATTCAATGAGTGTTGCAAACCCCCATCTTGAGAAAACATGTTCCTACAGTGCTCTGGCAGTAGCCTGTGCAGTATCACAACAAAGTGGAATAGCCTCAACCCATTTTGAAAAAATATCTACAATTACTAGGGCATACCTAAGACCCCCCTTTGATAGTGGAAGTGGGCCTATAAAATCAATTTGGATAGCTTTCCAGGGGCCATCTGCTACTGATATTCTCTGGAGAATGGGTCTCTGACCTTTAGGAGGTGGATTGATTTGAGCACAAATTAAACACTCTTGTACACATTTTAAACAGGCTTCTGTTAAATCTACACTTTGGCCAATATGCCCAAGAAGAGAATGTGTTTGCTGTGTTATAAGTCCCTGCAAATGACTTGGGACCACAAAAAACAATTTAGCCTATGGATCAGTGGGATTGGAGTAACATATTAACCCATTACAAATTGAATAATCATTTGGGAGTGTTTGCTGTTCCTGTAACAGAGGGAAAAGGTTAGGATCTTTAGATTGTTCTGTTTTCAAATCACGTACCTCTGAATCTACCATTGTAATCTTTTCTATATGTGCCATTGTATCTTTAGATGCAACATGCTCTCTCCATGCTTCCTGTGTCTCACTGTCATTCTCATCTGATTGCCATGGTTCCCCATCTAAAGCTGCCTGTTTGGCTAACATGTCCACATGTGCATTCCCTTGTGAATGTTCATCTGTGAAATGTGTGTGTGCTTAACTTTAACAATAGCTGACTGCAATGGGTGCTGTGTTCCCCAATCTACCAATTTCTTAAGGGCTTGAACATGTGACAATGGTTTGCCTGCTGAGTCTACCATTCCCCTTAGATTCCAAATTGGTAAGTACTCTGTCAGTGATCTGGTCACATAGGCACTGTCACTGTATACACAAATGTCTTGTGTGTCAAACCTGTGGCAAGCCATAGAAATGGCTTCTAATTCTGCTCTCTGTGCTGAGAATGATCTTGGTAGCATTAATTTAAGAGCTAATTGTTGAGAGGGGACCCAAATAGCAAAACCAGTATTAAATTGACCATCCTGCCAAAATCTTGAACCATCTACATAAATTTGTAAATCTTGGGGAGAAGTTTTGTCCCTGAACAATTTATGAGGTGATTCCCTGTGTGTGAATGTCTCTGGGCAGTCATGGGGTTCGCCCTTAGTGTGCATTAGTTGGGGTAATGTGTATTTTGCATTGTGTTGTACAGTGATGTCAAAATGTTACAAATCTATTAACCACCTAGTCACTCTTTGTGTTGAAACCCCACTTAATGATTTTTCCAACAACAGTTTTATAGGGGTGTGTGGTGTTTGGAGGATGAGCTTCCCAAATCCCACTATATGCTCAGTAGTCTGAACTGACCAATGCACCCCTAACAAAGCCTTGATACATGAGTCATAACCTTTCTCTACTGGAGTAAGAAGCCTGGAAAATTAGCCAACAGGCCTCCATTTTTAAGCCTTCTCCTGCAGTAGGACTGTGGAAATAGAAGTGTCAGATGTGTATGTTTGTAAAGCAAAAGGGGCCTCCATCTCCACTGTGGCAAGGTCAGGGGCTGATGCTAAATCTTCCTTTAACACTTTAAATGCTTCCTCATGTTCTGCATTCCAAGGAATTTTCACAACATCCTCTCCTTTTAAAAGATCATAGAGAGGTTTTGCTTTTTCAGCAAACCCTTCAATGAAATCACAAGAAAAATTTACCAAGCCTAAGAATTGTCTTAAGGTTTGCCTATGCAAAGGTCTGGGCACCTGAAGTATGGCTGTAACTTGCTCTCTAGTAGGGTATCTTGTACCCCTTTGGATTAATACTCCCAAAAATGTCACCTTTTGTCTCATTAATTGTACTTTTGAAGTGTTTAACTTTAGGCAAGATTCAGCAATTAAGTCAAACAAAAAAGTTCATTCAGCCGCTCCAAATGTTCCTCTACTGTCTCTGTTTGTAACAAAATATCATCTACATACTGTATGACACTTTCTGGGACTGAGAATGTTTTTAATACCTCTGCTAATGCTTGGTGAAAGTATGTTGGCGAGCTATGGAAGCCCTGAGGAAGCGAATTGAAGCAATATTGGGTGTTAGAAAAGCAAACTTATATTGGCACTCTGGGGCTAGTCTGATACTCCAAAAACCATTACTTATATCCAGAACAGAATACCACCTACATATAGCACTCAGTTTGGATACCACTTCAGGAGTAGAAGCAACTAGATTTGTAACAGGTGGGGTAACTTTATTCACCATACGAAAATCAGCAGTTAACCTCCAAGTATCATTTGCTTTCTTTACTGGCCACAATGGAGAATTAAACTACTTGTAAGGATATTTATCCACAAGTCATACTTCAGCAATACAAAAATTAATTGCAATGAGGCTACATAAACAGTTACAATATGCAGATTAAATATAATTACACATATGCAGATCACTTATAAACGTCAATATTACACTAATACAGTTGCCCATCCTAATGTGAAAGTATGTATGGTGTGCAGTAATTATATGTGTCAGCAAGAAGTACTCACGTGATGTTTATCAGAGCAAGATCCCAAAGAAAAGAGACCGAACCGAACCGTGTGTGTTGATGGGTTTTATTGTAAGTCTTTCAAACCTCCCACAATGATGATGTCACTTATATGCAAGCCCCCTTTTGTAATGTTAAAAGTATATGGTTTCAGCCTTGCCATGCGATCGGGGGAGGGAAAGAGCATTTGGTCACTCAAAAGGGTCTCTATATAGCTTTATAATTAACCAGCTGGTCATCCTTAGGACTAAGGGTAATTTGATCTCTCTACATTCCAAAGTGACTATCTTCATCTCATTACATCTGAATGAGGAGTTAACCCCTTCCTGATTACACAGCTGAGTTCTTACAGTATTATGCCATATTACCCTTTTCTGACCATATCTGAATTCAGATCATGCCATTATTACAGAAGCTATGTTTTATTTTTACATTTTAAACTGAATACACATTTTTACTCCTTTGGGTGGTGATCAAATAGTTGCCTATATATATATATATATATATATATATATATATATATATATATATATATATCCTCTCCAAGAACACAGGCACTCACTGGTCTTTATAAAAGGTAATCCTTTATTCAATCCATTAAAACGATAATAATACCATGACGTTTCGGCACATCATCGTGTCTTTATCAAATGTATCAAAATATTAAAAGCTTCATATCAAACTTACCCCAAATCACCACTTAAATACTACTGGAGTACAACACATGTCGTCAAGTGCCCGTGTGTAAAATCGGCGTCTGACATCATCAGGGAGTGCTAAGCTGTGCGCCCTGTGAGATCGTGGAGCCGACGTTGCCATGGCAACATGTAAACTATACACGGTTTCTCTGCGGATGTGCAATAGACCAATAGTTATATTTGCATATCGAGTGTGTCGCCGATTACACATATTGACGGAGATCCCCATACTTATTTATAATGGGGCAAAGTTCCGCAATTTCCAAACTAATGGACAAAAACGATGTCTATATCAGCGCAACACTCCCAGCAAATAATATTAAAAACAAAGTGCGTAAAAAACATAGTGTGTAAAATTCAAAATGTGTTAGAAAGGAGCATCTGTGTAACATTGCATCCATATCATAATAAATGAAAAATATCAAAAAAGCATTTAATGTCATAGAGTGAAATACTAGCTCACAGTCATGCCTACTAGTACTATGGTAGAAACATGGGAACAATATGTGAGAAATAATTGTATGTCCATTATTGAGACCCATACGCTACAGCAGGACAAAGTCTGTGTACTCAGTTTATGCTGTAAGGACAGAATTTGTCTAGTAGAAGGGGCTAAAATCCAGCGAGGTATTGAGGCCATATAGAGAGATGGTATTAAGCCTGTAAATCCACTTGGTTTCGCATTGTAGTAACAGGTTCCCCCTGTCACCTCCTCTTGGGAGTGGGGTATATGATCTATAAGCATTGTTCATAAACTGGAAACCGCATGTTTATATTGGATGCAATGCCTAGCTACTGGTTGTTCTGATTCACCAGTGCGTAGGGCCTCCCATATTGCACACCGGTGGTTTGCCATATGCTCGCGGAAGGTTGTTATAGTTTTGCCGATATATACACTGGAACATGGGCAAATAATCATGTATACTACATATATGCTGGTGCAGGTAAGGCGATGCCTAATGTCGAATCTTTTGTTGTTATGAGGGTGCTGAAACGAGTTACCCCTAAGCATACCATTGCAGGTCACACATCCAGAACAGGGAAAACAGCCCATCTTTGTGGGTTTAAGCCAAGTATCCTTTTTGTAATTTCTTATTGGATCTGACTTAACCAGTATGTCCCTTATGTTATTTGCTCTTCGGTATGCTATTCTGGGGGCAGCTACCTTCCCAAATGGTAGTGTGGGATCACTGCCTACCACTGGCCAATGCCTCCGGACCGCCTCAATGAGGTGTCTCGAATCTGATGTATATGTAGTGACCATGTTGATCCGGTCAGGATCGGACTTGGTTGTCCTTTGAGTATGGGGATCTCCGTCAATATGTGTAATCGGCGACACACTCGATATGCAAACTATTGGTCTATTGCACATCCGCCGAGAAACCGTGTATAGTTTACATGTTGCCATGGCAACGTTGGCTCCACAATCTCACAGGGTGCACAGCTTAGTGCTCCCTGATGACGTCAGACACCGATTTTACACACGGGCACTTGACAACATGTGTTGTACTCCAGTAGTATTTAAGTGGTGATTTGGGGTAAGTTTGATATGAAGCTTTTAATATTTTGATACATTTGATAAAGGCACGATGATGTGCCGAAATGTCATGGTATTATTATCGTTTTAATGGATTGAATAAAGGATTACCTTTTATAAAGACCAGTGAGTGCCTGTGTTCTTGGAGAGGATACGAATTGGCTTGCAGTGCACCTTGGCAGTTGAATTGGTGTAAGATTGTGCTGTCCTTTATCTGGACTGTATTTATGCTCTTGCATTTTGGGATAAGCACTCCGATCATTTATACACACATGAACTGTGGATGCTGCATTATAATTGTTATATGGATATGCTAAAGTGATATTGGAAACTTCACATCTAATTTTTACCTGCTTTTAATGTATATAATTAGAGGAGCATCGGATATACATTGCTTGACGTTCATTTGTATGTGACACAAAACTACCGGCTTACAGTCTTGTATACTTGCTATTCATGCACTAACTGTTAAATTCCTGTTAAAGATGGCTGAGTCAGCACAGTTCGACAATCTGTATCATGACGAAGATTTCAACACAGAACCATTGGTGTTTACAGATGATGATGCAGAGAGAATCAGAATAAGTGACGAAATGAGTGAGTTGGGGGGTGACACCCCCATTAATATATATCACAAATTGTTAAATTTAAGGAGGAAGCAAATAGATTATCATTTACACGCAGTCTTTTTATCTGGGTATCATAGGAAGAAATATATCCCTAGGGGATTTAGGGTGAAAAACATACCCACCCTAGGTCGCAATAATGTTGAATTTTGCAGGAGGTGGTGCTCCGTGTTAAATAAGTGCTCCTATGACCTTATGTTGTTAGTGATAGAGGAGGTCACTAGGCTAGAGAATAAAATTAAAAATTAAACTGACATCATTAAACAAAACAGTATGCACATCCTGCTGGAGGATAATAGTCAGGATTGGGTTACCAAACTGGAAGGTATAGTCAGTAAATACCATAGTGACCTTATTGCATTCAAAAATAAGAAACTTAACAGTGTTGAAACAGATTATAGAGAGAAACGTGTATATAAGTGGCTACATGGCAAAGATAACACTGCACAGAATAGACGGCGACGTAATCTGCGCCCTAGAAACACACTAAGTATAGTCGATAGCAGTGGAGGAGATTCCTCAGGCCCGGAGGGTATTACCTCTAGCCAGGGTAACATTAATAATAGCGAACACTCCAATTCTTTTTTAGGAGTGGAGACACGATCGGCAGCAAAACCACCAACTATTCCCACTACAAAAAGAGAAGTGAGGGAAGAAAAATCAGAAGGGGGGGCCACAAAAAAACAATTAGCAAGGAAAAAGTAGATATTATATTTAACCTTAGTAGCAGACATTTGAATGAAGCGGAAGTATCCCTGCTAAATCGGGGGCTATCATTCATACCGACCCCCAAAACTGATTCTTTCGATATGCTGGTGGATGTACATAAGTTACAAAGGCAGCTGAAATTAAGAGATCATTTTAGAAATGATACTTATGTCCCCACTCCATTCAAGAAGAAATCTACTTTTGAACCTGCAAATACACATAACTCCATCAGAGGATACACACGGGCTCTTAGCCATGATATCAAACAAATACCCCAACAAAAGACATATTCTAACTTGAGTAAAGCTGAGGCCCAGGCACTCACGGACCTGAAAATGACACATCCATCATTATCCGCCCTGCGGATAAGGGGGGATCTGTTGTCATTTTAGACTATACAGAGTACAGGAATGAGGCACTCAGACAGTTAAGAGATAGCCAAACGTACAAGAAATTACCTGGTAACCCTACATTAACATATAAAAGGGTCATTGAAAATTTTTTACAAGAGGGCTTTGAGGCAGGTATACTCAGTGAACAGGAGCAGACATTTCTTATTACAGATTATCCAAAGGTTCCTGTACTCTACTTACTGCCAAAGGTGCACAAAACCTTACAAAATCCACCTGTCAGACCGATTGTGTCTGCCAGGGGCTCAATTCTGTCTAGTTTGGCCATATACATTGACTCGCACCTCCAGCATGTTGTCAAACATACTGAATCCTATTTAAAGGATTCCCCAGATATGATTCGTGTTCTCAAGGAATATGTTGGTTTGAGTGTTGATGATGTGCTTGTCACCATGGACTTGGACAGCCTTTACACTGTGATACCTCATCATGAGGGTGTGGAGGCTGTCAGGTCCATGGTGACGGGTAATGATTTGTACAATGGCCCACCCATAGAGTTCCTTTGCGAAATGTTAACACATTGTCTTGAGAAGAACTATTTTAAATTTGAAAATGACTATTTTTTGCAAATCGCAGGTACAGCCATGGGTTCGAATGTGGCACCCACTTACGCAAATCTCTACATGGCGTGGTATGAGCGCACTCTGATGCGGCCTCATGATAATAGCAACATCATGTATTACACACGCTATATCGATGATGTGTTCTTGGTGTGGAGAGGTGGTGAGCCAGCATTGCTTTAGTGGGTGTCACATTTGAATACCATGGCTTGTCCAATCAGGTTTAAGTTGGAATACAGTACAGCATCTGTACATTTTTTGGATCTCAATATTTTCAAAGTTGATGCAGAGGGTATCAATCGTTTTGGTACCTCTCTTTATACCAAACCAATTGACCGCAATTCCTTGTTGGATGTGAGGAGTTTTCACCCTCTGCACCAAAAGAAAGGGATTGTCACCTCCCAACTCACTCGTGTCATCAGGAACAATAGTGAGTTACCTATGCTACCTCAACAACTGGAAGAAATGGACACAAAACTAGTGGAGAGAGGCTACACTAGAGAGATGGTCAAGAGGGCACGTGATGATCTTATGGATCCTACTAATCTGGAAAAAAGGCAAAGGACAACCAAGTCAGATCCTGACCGGATCAACATGGTCACTACATATACATCAGATTCGAGACACCTCATTGAGGCGGTCCGGAGGCATTGGCCAGTGGTAGGCAGTGATCCCACACTACCATTTGGGAAGGTAGCTGCCCCCAGAATAGCATACCGAAGAGCAAATAACCTAAGGGACATACTGTTTAAGTCAGATCCAATAAGAAATTACAAAAAGGATACTTGGCTTAAACCCACGAAGATGGGCTGTTTTCCCTGTTCTGGATGTGTGACCTGCAATGGTATGCTTAGGGGTAACTCGTTTCAGCACCCTCATAACAACAAAAGATTCGACATTAGGCATCGCCTTACCTGCACCAGCATATATGTAGTATACATGATTATTTGCCCATGTTCCAGTGTATATATTGGCAAAACTATAACAACCTTCCGCGAGCGTATGGCAAACCAATGGTGTGCAATACGGGAGGCCCTACGCACTGGTGAATCAGAACAACCAGTAGCTAGGCATTGCATCCAATATAAACATGCGGTTTCCAGTTTACGAACAATGCTTATAGATCATATACCCCCACTCCCAAGAGGAGGTGACAGGGGGAACCTGTTACTACAATGCAAAACCAAGTGGATTTACAGGCTAAATACCATCTCTCCATATGGCCTCAATACCTCGCTGGATTTTAGCCCCTTCTACTAGACAAATTCTGTCCTTACAGCATAAACTGAGTACACAGACTTTGTCCTGCTGTAGCGTATGGGTCTCAATAATGGACATACAATTATTTCTCACATATTGTTCCCATGTTTCTACCATAGTACTAGTAGGCATGACTGTGAGCTAGTATTTCACTTTATATGAAAATTGATGTAGTTTACTGTCTCTATGACATTAAATGCTTTTTTGATATTTTTCATTTATTATGATATGGATGCAATGTTACACAGATGCTCCTTTCTAACACATTTTGAATTTTACACACTATGTTTTTTACGCACTTTGTTTTTAATATTATTTGCTGGGAGTGTTGCGCTGATATAGACATCGTTTTTGTCCATTAGTTTGGAAATTGCGGAACTTTGCCCCATTATAAATAAGTATGGGGATCTCCGTCAATATGTGTAATCGGCGACACACTCGATATGCAAATATAACTATTGGTCTATTGCACATCCGCAGAGAAACCGTGTATAGTTTACATGTTGCCATGGCAACGTCGGCTCCACGATCTCACAGGGCGCACAGCTTAGCGCTCCCTGATGACGTCAGATGCCGATTTTACACACGGGCACTTGACGACATGTGTTGTACTCCAGTAGTATTTAAGTGGTGATTTGGGGTAGGTTTGATATGAAGCTTTTAATATTTTGATACATTTGATAAAGGCACGATGATGTGCCGAAACGTCATGGTATTATTATCGTTTTAATGGATTGAATAAAGGATTACCTTTTATAAAGACCAGTGAGTGCCTGTGTTCTTGGAGAGGATACGAATTGGCTTGCAGTGCACCTTGGCAGTTGAATTGGTGTAAGATTGTGCTGTCCTTTATCTGGACTGTATATATATATATATATATATCCTATACTATAAAAGGCCAAGTGTGTTTGTCCGAAGCTGTCATGCGCAGTAGAGACAGCACAAGGACAAACACACCTGGCCTTGGATTCCCTACATGATCTGCTGACTGCCTCGAGAAGAAGTGGGCATGACCAAGCGTATGCAGGGGTCGTGACCAAGCATGAAGGGGGTGTGGCCTGGCGTGAAGCCCCGTGAAGGGGCGTGGCCTCGCATGCAGGCCCGTGAAAGGCAGTGGAGAGAGCTCAAACAGCTCAAAAGAGGGGAGAGGGGGGGAGAGAGAGATAAAGAGGGGAGGAAAGAGACAGGGGAGAGAGAGGGGAAAGAGAGAGAGGGGAGATGGAGAGAGGGGAGAGAGAAAGAGGAGAGATGTGGAGAGAGAGAGAGGGGAGAGAGAAAGAGGGGAGATGTGGAGAGTGAGAGAGAGAGAGAGAGAGAGAGAGAGAGAGAGAGAGAGAGAGAGAGAGAGAGAGAGAGAGAGAGAGAGAAGAGAGAGAGAGAGAGAGAGAGAGAGGAGAGAGAAAGAGGCGAGATGTGGAGAGAGAGAGAGGAGAGAGAAAGAGGGGAGATGTGGAGAGAGAGAGAGAGAGAGAGAAAGAAAGGAGATGTGGAAAGAGAGAGAGAGAGAGACAGAGAGAGAAAGGAGATGTGGAGAAAGAGAGAGAGAGAGAAAGAAAGGAGATGTGGAGAGAGAGAGAGAGAGAGAGAGAGAGAGAGAGAGAGAGAGAGAGAGAGAGAGAGAGAAAGGAGATGTGGAGAGAGAGAGAGAAAGAGAGAGAGAGAGAGAGAAAGAAAGAGAGAAAGAAAGAAAGAAAGAAAGAAAGAAAGAAAGAAAGAAGAGAGGAGATGGAGAGAGGGGGAGAGAGAGGGAGAGAGAGAGGGGAGAGAGAGAGGGGAGAGAGAGAGAGAAAGATAGAGGGGAGATAGAGAGGGAGAGAGAGGGAGAGAGAGACGTTTACTTGCATTCCACTTGTGGTAAAAACATGGAGGTACATAGTGCACATAAAAACACACACAAATGCATTAGGCTGACATGTTTTGGCCTGCTGCAGTGATCGTAGCTGATACAATACATTTGAGTCACCTATTTAAAGGCATACCTGTTTGCTCATTGGTTCTCCACTAACAAATAGCTCTTTTTGAATTAAGTGCCATATTTAACCCTTATATTACCTATTGCCCATACATAATGATGTTTAATAAAACATTTGATAAAAATTTAACATTTAAAATATTATCTTTTGGGTTAGCTCAGGAGAACACTCATATAACAAAAGTATATCCATGTACATATGAAGAGCGTCTCAAAGAAATTATTCATGAAAGAATAGCATGACCTGGATATTGACATAAATATAAATGTCAAAGAAATCGTGTTAACTGTTTTGCACCTTAGTCTAGAATTTATTTAGCTATTTTGCTTGAGTACCAATGTCTCACATTGGGGGCAATTCTTGCCACTAATTTTACTTTCTTATCAGAGAATGCTTTTTACTAAGATGCAAATAATGTGCAAAGAAACACAACCACATGTAATTTAGGCTCTAGTCTCATATACTTTAGGAGTAAAATACCATAAAGTGACACCCTAAGAAAATAACATAAAGTGACACCCTAAGAAAATAATAATAAGGGAGGTAGAAAAAAATGCAATAGGGGAGTGCAGTTTAGGGGGAGAGAAGGTAGAAATACATCCGAGAATAGAAATGAATAGATGTACGTTCTAAATATTGTAGTTATAGAACTACTTAAACACCCACTTATATATTTTATAGCATATATGTTGTAAAACACACAAATATGCATATGTACAAATATAATAGTGCTTATTGTGCAGAGGATAATGTTAGTACAGCAAATATCATATGAAATATCACATGAAATCTCAGTAGCTGTATACAGAGATAAGACAGTATATATTCTTGTTAGATCTTACGGGCATCATTCTGAGTATCTGTATCTAGGGTCAGAAAATGTTTAAAATCTTTGGTGCAGAAAATTATTTTGTCTACTTACAGTAATTAAGTCATACTCCGAGTCAAGCCCTGAAGGCACCCTAGTCTGGAGTCTAAATACCCAGAACATTTCTTGTTTGCCTAGGATCTTGTCTCTGTCCCCACCTCTAGTAGGTTGCTTAAGTGAAATTTATCAGAAAAGATACCAAATTCACAAGGTCTACATCTTATTTTCCCACACTTGTACATCCCCCTATGTCTGATTCAGGAACCTTGTGCAGTCTGTGTTAAATTCGGTAGTTCTGATGGTAATAGTTAATTACCTATCATTCTGCTCTTTTTATATAAGCAGCGTAAACCCCTCTCAACACATTTAATGAGCTTGTTGTCTGACTCGTCTGCTGCTAGCAAACAAAATTATTTTCTTACTATCCTACAAATGTCGTTATATTCCTCACTGAATTCTGTGTACTTGGTCATAATTCATTCTGTCTTTGTCTGCTGTAGTCTTATTAAAATATTTCAATAGGCAGTTTCTGTCCAATTTGTCCACTTGGGTTTGTGCCCTATCTAACACACTTTTTGTATACCCTCTTAAATGTAGTCTCTTCCTCATGTCTGTACTTTGTTTTTTGTAGGTGGTCTCCTCAGTGCAATTTCTTTTTATTGTAATCAGTTGCCCCATAGCGACCGCAAATGGTACATGCTTGGGGTAACAACTTTTAGCATGAAGAAGAGTGTTCTTAGTGATAGCTTTTCCGTACAAATCACTTATAACCTGACCATTATCCATATCCGTAAGGGTAAGATCAAGGTAAATGGTAGATACATCCTGTTTCTCAAAAGTAAACGTAGACCAACTTCTTTACTATTGAGATTCTGTATGAAATTCTCCACAGATTGAGGATCTCCTTGCCATATTAAAAGCAAATCATCTAAATAACACCTGTAAAAGGTGATGTTCTCTTTGTATGCATATCCATCTCCATAGATGTGGGACAGCTCCCACCAACCTATAAACAGGTTTGCGTAGGAGGGGGCAAATTGTTTGTGTGGGATTGACGAGTACAACGCCACTACATCCACCGTCAACCAGATGTTATTTTTATCCCAACTCACTGTTTCTATAAAATTTATGAAATCTTTGGTATCTTTCAGATAGCTCTGTAGGGAAACTTCAAAAGGATGCAATATAGCATCTAGCCATTGGGATAGGTGCACAAACATAGAGCCTATTCTACTCTCTATTGGGCAACCTTGTATATTTTCAAGTGTTTTATGTACCTTTGGAAGGTGGTGGAAGAAGGGCATCACAGGATATTCTATGAACAGAAAATCATATGTGGATTTATCAATGTGCCCATCTTCCAAACCATCATCCAAAAGTGACACGAGATCCTTTTGAAAAGGTGTTGTAGGGTCTCTTTGTAGGCACTCATAGTTTGTTGTATCCTGTAGCTTTCGAAGGGTTTCTCTAACATAATCTTTCCTGTCCAAAATGACTACAGAGCCCCCCTTGTCTGCTGCACAGATGACTATATCCTTATGTTCCCTGAGTTCAAAGAGGTCTTCCTTCTCCTTTTTAGTCAGACTCTGACTCCTATGTTTGGTACAACCGCTACTGTTAGTAGAGAGATTTTTAAGATCATCCTCAATTCATCTATAAAAAGTCTCCAGGATGGCCCTCCAACTGTTGGGTAAAATTCAGATGTTTTTCTAAACCCATTGAAGCTAGTCACTACATCTACTACTTTATTCATGTCACTTTGTCTCCTCAAAGATTCGAGGGTGACAATGTCACATGCTTTCTTGAAATCTGAGGGTGCATATGTATTTTTTTTTTTTTTTCATACATTAATTTTATTATTTTTAAACTTACAGCATAACCAGTTCCAATTCACTTAATGAAAGCTTTCATATATATATTAATATGTTAAACTGCATTAGCCAATTTCTTACCCATTTTATGACAAAGACATCCTAAAAATGATCTGTAAATCTAATATTTTGGAACAGCAAAGCAAATGTGTCACTGGTTTGCTACTGATGGGAAAACAAATGCACATACATGCCTTAAAGGAAAGCAAATCTTTCCTTCAATGGGCTCCATTTTTTAAGCTCTAGATACAGTATTGGGATCCTTAAGAGGCAGATTTGCTCTTTCTTTTTTTTTTTTTTTTTTTTTTTTTTTATAAATAAATTTTTATTGAGGTTAAGAAAGTGTGATAACAAGCATATTGAAGTACAAAAATCACATACATAAAAATAAGGAAGTAACATAGAAATTGTATAACCATAATGCACAATCAAATCTGTTACTTCACAGGTATGCAGATGGTACTAAAGATAAACCTCACATTTTCTGTTTAATTATATAGAGAATGAATGCACCTCCATAGTTTAAAGGGGCCACTCATGGGCCCATGCAGATTGAAAGATTCAAGAAGATGCTCTAATGTTCAACATGGTCACTCTTAGACCTGAATAAGTAAAAATAATAAAACAAAGAAACAAGGCATACATAAAACTCTGTGTTGATACAGAATATATAGAGATAACATGGCATATAGACAATAGAAGGAAAGAATATACAGTGCAATATTGTCTAACACACTATACAGATATAGGACTGTACACTATACTAGAGGCATGAGACTATTAGAAATTTAATGTAGGAATTATTAGAGTATTCAATGAATTTAATAAGTAGAGTTTCCTCCTCTGTAGTGGTATATTTAAACCATGGTCAGGCTCTATAATACATCAGTCTCAATACAATACAGGGATGAGAACAAATTCAAGTGTAAATTAGACCTTAAACAACCTTTCTGTAGGAGCGAGTTACAAGCTTTGTGTTTCAACTGTTAACATAACCACAATCAGAAAGACCTCATGAGCATTATGATTTATGGAAAGACGTCAGAACTGTACTTATGTTATCAGGGATATTGCTTAGCTGCCGTAGCTGGTTGCTATTGTGCTTACGATCTTAACGTTCCCAACACTGCAACATAAGTAAAAATCTACTCCTTTCTGTCATCCCACTCCATGTCTCACGTCTAGAAGGGAACTGTTAAGGGTATGGGTCTCCAAATAAGGTTGGTGCCGTTTCAAACAAATGAATGCTTGCTGAAGACTGGAGTTCACGTAATTTGTAAGTGAAAGGCATATATCTCTAACTGCGGAGCCTCCGCACCCAGACATAGTTACAAGGGAACTGTCAAAAGCATGCTCACCCCGCAGTGTAGTGAAATTGGAGGCTGCAGTGCCGGCAAATGTCTGGGGTATGTAAGATAAGAAAGACAGGCAGGGCTGCACGCTCTCATCTCACACTGGAAACAGTAGGATAAATTATCCGATGCCAAGTCTGCGAGATAATATCCCCCCACCAGCGCTACACATGGGACCTCCATATATATGTCACTTTCTCTCAGAGCCTGTGGTGCAACCGGATAAGTATATCGCTGCAATGTATAGGTGGCGGCCGATACTATGTACCTGCGGTCTAGCTGTATCCTCAGCATTTTCTCCTCCAGCTCAATCTCCCATCCACAACATGAGGGCACATCTCCCGGCCGGGAAATGTGCGCTGCAGGGTCCGGATATACTGCAGCAGGCGACAAAGTCACTATCAAGTAGGGAGCAGACACCGGGAGCTGCTGTCTCTCAAGGGTAAGTCCAGATCTCTCAACTGCTGCGTTATTGAACTGACTACTCTGACTCTCCAGTATGCAGCTTGCGTTCTGTAGTTGCCACAACACAGCCCCTGATTCTGTCATTCCGGTTCCAGGGTTTAGGATAGGGCAATGCTGGGTCTCGACATTGCGGCACTCAGGTCCTTCACCCTTAGTGCTAGTCAGGTTGCCGGGGTCCTGCTGTTTAGGGGAAGTGACTACTTTCATGGACTGGATGTCCGTTTCGTTAGCAACCCAGTTAGCTACTTTCCATGCTGTTGGGGGTCTGATTTGTCGGCCGAGTCTCCTTCTACACCAGGGACCAAGGTGTCCGCCTTTTGCTGGTCTTGCGGAGCAGAGGGGAAGGTAACAGCAAATCTCTCCTCTAGCTTCTGTGCATGTTCCTGCAATAGTAATTGCAGTTGTAGGATCAGGTAGGTGTCATCCATGTTCAGAGCCGCCGTTCGCATGTAGAGATTGATGCGGATACGGAGTATCAAGGCTCAGGTCTATGTGTGAATTTAGCCCACTAAATAGCAGGTGTGGTGCCTCATAGAAAAATACTGCAGAATTGACTGGTGTGGGTAACACAGATTCAGGAGTGCTCCTCAAATTTTAGAACTGCGCACTTAAGGCACAGCGAGTTGTGGGGACAGGCTGAGGCTTCTATTGTAGGGGAAGGCCTCAAAATGAAAAGTCCGGTACTGAGGGCTGTAGGGCCCAGTCGCCATCCAAAACCCTATATCCTGAATGTTGACCTCTTCAGACAAGCCTCCCCACTATTTTTAAGCAGGGTATTAAGAAGAATGGAATAGTAAACAAGGTAGTAATGGAGAAAGCTTGAGGAGCTGAAGCTCAGTGCGACCTGTAAGATGGCCGCCGCCCGGATGTCCGGGTGTATATGTATTTATTGTTATGAGATCTCCCCTTTCTGTCTCTATGGACACCAGTTCAGTATCACTACAAAAAAATTTTTAGAGTGAGATTTCTAATTAGTTTATTGATCTCTAACATAGTGTGAAACAGATTAAAAGTACATGGGGGGGGGGCGGAGTCCGGTGCCCACGAGAATAGTACACCCTGGACTCCTATTTAGCAGTTGGCGAAAGCCAAATCTAATCTTTGGTGTTACATTTTTGCATTGAGACCGGAGCCCTATCCTGACTCTGCTTAGCGGCGGCCATCTTTCCACCCTCGTGGCCATGAGATCTTGCAATTCCACCCGGGCTCCCAAGTCAAGCTGAGGACGGGTGCCATCACTTAGACCCCCCGGCGGGTACCCTTTAAGGGCCTGTCGTTAAGGAGCAGTGTTATTCCATCAATCACTGCAGCTCAACCTATAATTTCTTGCACGTCTTCAGACACCGCTATCCAGTTTCACGTTTTCCCCTGCCCCACTATTGCGGGCTATCATCTATATTTATCATGAACGCAAACCTGATCTTAACTGAACTAAGCAGGCTACTAGATTCTTACCAGCTGGCATTCTCTGATGCGCTGAGCGCTGCCTTTGGCCCTGTGGTCCAAGAGTTGGCCCCCACGGAAAAGATCTCAGACCCGACTGAGGAGACCGGCAGGGGGGGGGGGTGTTATAGGGCCCCAGCACCTACCTCACGCTGTTGTCTCTCCTTTTGAGTCGGCTGGAGTACTACTTACTAGCGAGACTGAGAAAAGTAAAGGAGACCTCTCGTTACCAAACGCTGAAGTGGAAAGCTGGTATGGAGGCTGGGATTTCCGAGAAGAGCATTTGGGGGTACTAGTCTACATCAACACTCGGATAATTCCGGAGCAGATTGGCCCTTCTTGTACCTATCACCTGAGGAGAGCCCGGAGCCCTTCACTTTCAATGCCGGTATTGGAGATATCCGATCAAGAGCCTGCTACTCAGAGGGAGCAATATTGCATCACGATGCCGAGAGAGTTCCATAAAGTGGAGGATAAGTTTAAAATCCTAACTGTTTACCTAGTATTTCCCTCAATAACATTTGCCCTTTGGACACAAAATAGTCGGGGGAACTCTCGCTGAGACACTAGTATCCCTGTGTTGCTGTGCAGCTGGACATACTTGGGACATGCCGAATTCATTTGCACGGGTATCGGCTGAGTATACAATGGAGAACTTTACTTGCAGCTCTTTAAGCTTCACTAGTATACTGTTCATACTGAAGGAACTACTTATGTTGAAAAAAAAAGAGAAAACATTTTTTCTATTATATTAACTCTCATTGAACTTTCTTTTCCTTTTTATACTAGTCAAAATGAAGCTTTGTTGGACCAGTGTTTAGCACTAGAAAAATTTTCTTGTACAGTTTATTTTCTTAAAGATATCTATATGATACAGTTCTGCCCATACCGTTTTATTCCAGTACTAGCATGTTGAACATAGATTAGGAATAGCTCACATTTGCTTTTTACTGTGGTGTTTATAATATCTCTTTGCACGGCCGAGGCGGTGGAGTTGACTGCTCTCGTGTTATTGCACTTTGCCACTGTGTAAAGTAAGATATACCGTTGTTGCGCTAGAATGTAGTTCATTGAATTGAGAGTTTGCAAAGCACTGTGGTTGGTCAGGAACCTTGTATAGGAATATGGGATTGCATAGTATTTGTTCCTTCTGTTAAATTTCTAGCTCTTAGCTGGCTAAAGCAGTTCTAACCTGTTATATTATACTACATATTTAAAGCTATAAATATATAAACATCTAATATCGTGAGAAGCTCTGCCAAAATAACTACCTTAATCTTTTTACCTATATGCCTGTACCTGTCGAAGCTCCAATTACACTACCCTTTATCTGTGAGACAGGGACATGCCATTAATTTGAGACTTTTTGATATTCATTGCCCCTGCACTGTCCGTGTATTTAGCAGAATTTACTTTATATAGCCCTAGAAAAGTTAGTTTACAAGCTTTTTTTTTTTTTTTTTTTAACGTTTTATGGTCGTTACCTTTATTCACTTTAAAGACTACATATAATGACCATTTTATTGATATGCTTAGCGGGAACACATAGCTTGAGGTTTCATGTTAGCGGAAGCCACCTCTTCAATATTAGAAATCAGCTAGACGTGCTACCACAGTTCTTGTCATAAATACAAATACACATTATGAAGCAACAGTTCACTACAAGAACTCTAAGAAATAAAAAATAAAATGGAAGTTCAAAATTTGGGATCCAAGAGTGGTCTCTTCCAGTCAGAGGGTACTTCCTGTAGCTTTGCACTCTCTATATTAATAAGAGGTCCATGAGCGGCCTCAATTAACAACTAGGAGGTATATAGTTATGTTAGGCAAGCATTATACCTATACTCCCATGATTTGTCATTCTTATATACTGTTTACTCTAATTTCCTATTGCTTGTATGTTTCTCACCAGTTACTCTATATGTTTTGATTTTGATGACATGAAATGCATGTAAGCCTTTAATTGAACTTCAATAAAAAATATTAAAAAAAAAAAAAAAAAAAAGTACATGTGGGGGCAAAATGTAGTCCATAACTTAGGACTCTTAATTTTACTGCAGACAAGTTACACGAGGAAAGATTTATCACATTATTCATTGATATTTCATAGTTTTGTTCCCCCTTAGGGGGTATCTCTCCTGTCTCTCCTGTCCTATACCCATTTTCTCCTGGGGTTTGTACCTTGTGTCCCATGATAGCCACCCCTTCCCCTGTTTCTACTCCTGGATCTCCCCCTTCTGTTAGATGGTCTTCTATTCTTATTCATTTGTGTATGATTCCATATATACACTGTCTTGTTCTCATAATCAGAGGAATCCATAATGTATTTTGTATGTTTCAGATTGAGTACTAAATTCTTTGATTCTAACAAAGTGTTCCTTAGAATCCCATCAAATCTAGAATTGTCAACTTCATCTTTCCTATTATTTAGCTCTGATTGTAATGAATCAATGTTATCTCAATGTTATTAAGTTCCATGAATCTATCAATTCAGGTTCGTTAACTTCAAATGTGTTGAACTTATTCACCCTTAGACCTCTGGGAATTATTTGCAACTTGGTATATTTTTCAAAGGTCCATATATCAAACTGTAGTTTAAGTTCCTTTATCAATAATTTTTCAATTTCATCAAATAGATCTCCCAAACAGTAGGTGGTAACATCAGTGGAAAAAACTTTATCCATAATCATACTGTTGTTACTTCTTTCCATCACAGGCAATAAGAAATAAAAATTAATATTAGTACACTCCATGATTGAAGATGCTCAAGTCTGTGCAGTTAAGTAAGAGTGTGCTGCCAGGAAGCCCCAGTAAAGCAAACATACTGTAAATGTAAGGTGTTTACTAAAATGCACATATATTATTAATTATAGTCGCAAAAGAGAACTAGAATCATTTCCTCTGCAGTCCCTTATAGGTTTATTGAGTCCAAACAGAATAACAAGCATGAAATGAGCGTATATCCCTTTAATATGGGACACTCGTTTCCCAGTAACAACTATACTTTCACAACAAAAAATTTGGCCGTGGAATCTTTCAGAGCAGCCCATGCTCAACACAGCCTATAGCTGTGCCCACTCGCCAATCTTGATGTGTCTCTGAGAAAGTTGTTTCACCGGATCTCTTTGCTTGTAAGGAGTTAGCGGCGTCCTCCTCCGACACCCCCCCCCCCACCGACACCCCCCCCTCCCCCTCTGACGGGTGTGACTGAACACCTGATCGACACCAGCCAATGAACAGGACCTGCTCCGGGAAAATGTTGAAAGAGGATAGGATTGCGAGCTTCCCTCCGCCTTTAGACTTCCTGGTCAAATTCCAGAGTACAAAACGAAAGAAGTCGTGCAAAGGCAAAGTAAAAACAAAACGTTTAATTGTAATCTACTTGTTGTAAAAACATGGCGGTACATAGTGCACATAAAAACACACACAAATGCTTAAGGCTGGCATGTTTCGGCCTTCTGCCGTAATCGTAGCTGATACAATACATTTGAGTAACCTATTTAAAGGCATACCTGTTTGCTCATTGGTTCTCCACTAACCAATAGCTCTTTTTGAATTAAGTGCCATATTTAACCCTTATGTTACCTATTGCCCATGGAGTATATACATAATGATGTTTAATAAAACATTTGATAAAAATGTAACATTTAAGATATATCTTTTAACAACTTTCAGTATAAATGTGTTTTTAAAGGACATTTATGCATTTAATACATTTTTTTAAATGTATTTGGTATTTAAATATATACCTTTTATTATTCTCAAACCTTATAATATAGGCGAAAGTACAGCAGTATAATTATATTAGTAAGACTGCATTTTTTTGTCTTTTTATTTAGTTGTTACTAATAATATTATATATATATATATATATATATACAGTATATATATATATACTGTATATATACAGTATATATATAAAACATATATATGTATGTATATATATATATATATATATATATATATACACACAACATATACACACAAACATATATATATATATATATATAATATATATATATATATATATACACACACACAAATAGGTTTATAAGGTGTGTTGAATGCTGCATGGATTGATATTATAAATAAGACATCCATCATCCGACTGAAGAGGTCCATCATCGGGCTGAAGTCTTCTATCAAGCGGCATCTTCAATCTTCTTTCTTCCGGATCCATCTTCATCCCGCCGACGCGGAACATCCATCCTGGCCGACGACTTCCCGACGAATGACGGTTCCTTTAAGGGACGTCATCCAAGATGGCGTCCCTCGAATTCCGATTGGCTGATAGGATTCTATCAGCCAATCGGAATTAAGGTAGGAAAATTCTGATTGGCTGATGGAATCAGCCAATCAGATTCAAGTTCAATCCGATTGGCTCATCCAATCAGCCAATCGGATTGAACGTGATCAGAATTTTCCTACCTTAATTCCGATTGGCTGATAGAATCCTATCAGCCAATCAGAATTCGAGGGGACGCCATCTTGGATGACGTCATTTAAAGGAACCGTCATTCGTCGGGAAGTCGTCGGCCAGGAAGAAGATGGATGAAGATGGATCCGGAAGAAAGAAGATTGAAGATGCCGCTTGATAGAAGACTTCAGCCCGATGATGGACCTCTTCAGTCGGATGATGGATGTCTTCAGCGCCCGCTTGGATCAAGACTTCAGCCCGATGATGGACCTCTTCAAGCCCGATGATGGATGTCTTCAGCCCCCGCTTGGGCTTGGATGAGGATTTTGGAGCCTCCACTGGACCGCTTGTCATCGGATGGAAGAAGATAGAAGATGCTGCTTGGATGAAGATGTCTACCGGTCCGGATCTCCTCTTTCTGCCCGGATAGGATGAAGACTTCTGCCCGATGATGGACTTCTTCAGCCGCCGCTTGGGCTTGGATCAAGACATCTAAGTCTGGACCGATAGGTGATACCCGGCGTGGTGAAGATAAGGTAGGATGATCTTCAGGGGCTTAGTGTTAGGTTTATTTAAGGGGGGTTTGGGTTAGATTAGGGGTATGTGGGTGGTGGGTTGTAATGTTGGGGGGGGTACTGTATGTTTTTTTTTACAGGCAAAAGAGCTGTTTTCTTTGGGGCATGCCCCGCAAAAGGCCCTTTGAAGGGCTGGTAAGATAAAAGAGCTTTTCTATTTTTATTTTAGAATAGGGTAGGGCATTTTTTATTTTGGGGGGCTTTGTTATTTTATTAGGGGGCTTAGAGTAGGTGTAATTAGCTTAAAATTGTTGTAATATTTTTCTATGTTTTGTAAATTATTTTTTTATTTTTGTAACTTAGTTCTTTTTTTATTTTTTTGTACTTTAGTTAGTTTATTTAATTGTATTTATTTGTAGGTATTTGATGTAATTAATTTATTGATAGTGTAGTGTTAGGTTTATTGTAGATAATTGTAGGTAGTTTATTAAATTTATTTATTGATAGTGTAGTGTTAGGTTTAATTGTATTTTGTAATTATTTTAACTAGGTAGCTATTAAATAGTTATTAAAAAAATTCAATACAATATTAACAGCTCAGACATATCTGTTAATATTCAGCAAAACAACTCCCTTGTCTCTCTACCTGCAAACTCAAAGTTTGGATGTGGTACAAGCATATTGAATGGTAAATTAAACCACTGACAGTTTAACCCCTTAATGACCGGACCATTTTTCAATTTTCTTACCCTTAATGACAATGGCTATTTTTACATTTCTGTGGTGTTTGTGTTCAGCTGTAATTTTCCTCTTACTCATTTACTGTACCCACACATATTATATACCATTTTTCTCGCCATTAAATGGACTTTCTAAAGATACCATTATTTTCATTATATCTTATAATTTACTATAAATTTTATTATAAAATATGAGGAAAAAATGGAAAAAAAACACACTTTTTCTAACTTTGACCCCCAAAATCTGTTACACATCTACAACCACTAAAAAACACCCATGCTAAATAGTTTCTAAATTTTGTCCTGAGTTTAGAAATACCCAATGTTTACATGTTCTTTGCTTTTTTTGTAAGTTATAGGGCCATAAATACAAGTAGCACTTCGCTATTTCCAAACCACTTTTCTTTCAAAATTAGCGCTAGTTACATTGGAACACTGATATCTGTAAGGAATACCTGAATATCCATTGACATGTATATAATTTTTTTTAGAAGACATCCCAAAGTATTGATCTAGGCCCATTTTGGTATATTTCATGCCACCGTTTCACCGCCAAATGCGATCAAATTAAAAAAAATGTTCACTTTTTCACACATTTTGTCACAAACTTTAGGTTTCCCACTGAAATTATTTACAAACAGCTTCTGCAATTATGGCACAAATGGTTGTAAATGCTTCTCTGGGATCACCTTTGTTCAGAAAAAGCAGACTTATATGGCTTTGGGGTTGCTTTTTGGTAATTAGAAGGCCGCTAAATGCTGCTGCGCACAACACGTGAATTATGCCCAGCAGTGAAGGAGTTAATTACGTAGCTTGTAGGGTGCTGGCAGGGTTATTTTAGCTTTAGTGTAGAGATCAGCCTCCCACCTGACACATCCCACCCCCATGATCCCTCCCAAACAAGCTCTCTTCCCTCCCCCACCCCACAATTGTCCCCCGCCATCTTAAGTACTGGCAGAAAGTCTGCCAGTACTAAATAAAAGGAGTTTTTTTTATTTTATTTTTTTTTAAAATGTATTCTGCTGTAATGGAGCCCTGCCTTAGCCCCCAACCCTCCCTGATCTCCCCACCAAACAGCTCTATAACCCTCCCTGCTACTTAATTGCCGGCCCATCTTGGGTACTGGCAGCTGTCTGCCAGCTACCCAATTTGCCCCAAAAAATATTTATAAATTTTGCCCCCAAAAATATTTATAAACTTTTCTGTAGTGTAGCAGCCCCCCCCCCTCAATACCCCCAACCCCCCCCAGATCCTTTTATATATATATATTTTTTTTTGAACTTTTTTTTTTTTCATTGGTGTCAGTGGCTAATATGCGCGTCCACGCGGCGCGGCGTGCACGCTGCCGCCTCTTTGCTTCCCTTCCCCCCGGAACACTGCACCATTGATACCGGTGCAGAGAGGGCCACAGAGTGGCTCTCTCTGCATCGGAGGCTTGTTAAAAGGTATTGCAGGATGCCTCCATATCGAGGCATCACTGCAATACCCTGAGAGCTGCTGGAAGCAATTGCGATCGCTTCCAGCACTCTCCTTAAACAACTGACGTACCAGGTACGTCCATTGTCACTAACTGCTAGTTTTTGCAGGACGTACCTGGTACGTCAGTTGTCATTAAGGGGTTAAAAAGATATTGTCAGGATTTTTCTGGGAGTAAGGGAGGCTGTAGACAAGTTTGTAATTTGGGCAAATAACAAGTTTGGAGGAATTGGACAGTGAAGTTATCGTTGAGTCAGATTTCCCAACGTGCCGAGTACCCAAAAAAAAGAGGTTACCTGGTGAGCTTTGTAGCAGATGAACCTATACAGTTGGCATGTGTTAAATTCAGAGTAGAATTTTACAATGTTGCATTCGACAAGATTGTCGCTAATCTGCAAGAGCCGTTTTACAACACATGGTCAACTGTTTGCTGATTTAACTTGTTTGGATCCCAAATATTTTCAGGACATCCTCCAGAACCTTCCTTCAAATGTTTTGGAATGGCTGAGCAGCTTAGTTGTAAAATGTGATTCAGCTGCATCCAAAGGGAGTTGCTGGATTTTGCATCAAAATGGAACAAACTAAAAAATGTCTCTGATGAAGAGTACATTGATGCCAACGTTGAAGACCAGGAGGATGATAAAGACGGTCCTTTATCATCTGACCTTTGAAGCTGAAGAACAACAGCAATTTAATGTAGGTCAGATTAGTGCAAAGTGCAGGACTTGTAAAAATTGTATTGCATGCTGCTATAATGTATTGCTGCGTTACAACTTGTACAGTTTAGCTTATAGTTCACTTTCAATGCATACAAGCTGACACTGACACTTTATTCTTCCCAAGTGGCATATGAAAGGTCTTTTTCCAAACTTAAGTTGTGTCTTGAACAGACTTAGAAATTCCATTTAACAGCAACATTTAGAGGCCTTTATGCTAATGTCATCAGAAAAAGGTGCTTTGATGTCACTAAGCAATGAGACATTTATTAATGTTTTGGCTTCCAAAAGCCGCTTGCTGCAAGGTTTGTTACTTGGTTAAAGAATGTCAGTAAAAACAAACTTTCATGAACTGTGAATTTTTGTTTTCCTATAATTACAGGCTGTTAAGCCTTTAGGTATTCCTTAAATATTGTTTATATTGTTTTTTTACCTTGTATTTTGTATTTATAGATTTCTGCACTTTGTTATCTACTATGCATCTAGATTCTTTGGTGTTTGTATAGATAAATTGTAATTCTATTTAAAGAAAGGAATGGTATGTGTTCAGTTACACATTAAGATTTGTATGCCCTTTTAATATTACATGAATATTGTTTGATATTTATTTTCTCCTTGAAGATTTGAGATGCAAACATGGTTATATTTGTATATTTTACATTTCTGCACTTTATTGTTATCTTTGTATCAGATAGTTTGATAGTTTTTTTATTTAAATTATTATATTATTTAAAGAATGGAGGACTATTTATGTGTTCAATGTCTTTAAGGTGCTGTTACTGACAAGAAGCATGTAAGATGTCTATTGGTTAATGTTGCTGCTGTGCCTCTTTATTTTTTTTTTGGTTAACATATGTTCTGATAAAGTGTTGACATTTTACCTTAATATACCTATACTTGGATGCATTAATTTTGTTGCCCCATTTCACAAACATTGCACTGTTAAATGATTTAATCCAATATGTTACCCAGCATATTCTTCACAAGGTTTACATAAAATTATACAAAAAAAGCAAAACACATATTGGGAGGAGTATCCAAATTACCCACTGTGAAAAATCTGGTATGTGCATTTTATGGCCGCTGCAAAATTTAAGGCTGGTCTACCAAATTTTCCAGGGCTGCTTTTCATTCCCAGTCCAGCTCTGCTATTCACTGGGGTAGTAGGTAATGGTTTGTGGTTTTTATGTGGTGGAGTATTTATGGGTTATTTAAAAGAGAGATCTATTTTGTAATTTAGGATAAGAAGGATCATTCCAGTATGTATTCTTTTTTTTATTTTGCCCGTCTCCATTTTGCTTAGATCTATAATTAGATTGGGTTTCCCCCACACACACTTCTTGTAGTTATGTTCTACTTTTTGCCAAGCTGGTCACAATCTTACGTCTTCATGATTATATTTCAGCCTAATTTGGATCATAAGAATCATTCTAGGAAGATCTCTTAGTAACTTTTTGTGTGGTTATGTGTAATTTGTCTAGTGTTTTGATCATATTATTTACCTTTTTTGTCTACCTTCTCTGTCTGGAAGTATCTTGTTTATATAACCTCCATTTATGGCTAATATATTTTTTAACAAATCTACTGATTTGATTTATGAAATTGTTTATTGGCTGATGTGTTATAGGTATGCTGTATAATATCTCAGATAATGCTTACTAAGAAGTATTTTTTATGAAGTATTTTCTAATTTGATGCAAAAAAAATTCAAACTGCTATATGTATGTTTTTTAAGAGTATGTTCTCTAGATATCTTATTATTAGCTTTTTAGGACACATTTTCCAACTCTATGTAATGAAATTAATCTGTGACAGTAATGCTTCGAGTATATGCTTTAAATTGGGTAATATCCCTTTAAACAGTTATAAGCCCACAAACAGTATAAATACTGATTAATAAGAAGTGGTGGACCAGCTTGACAAAGACTAAGATTGCCAGCTGAAATGCGTTTCTTGGACACTGCTATACTGCAAAACTCACTAATTCTGGCCCCACAGAGCTCTCGTAGAGCCAGGAAGACGAGCTTGAAAAAAGCCGCGGGGGGCGGAGCCGGCCGAGGTAGAGAATGGCCGCAACACTTCTGAGCTCCAGTTTTACCGACTCACTATAGGCAACAAATAAGCCTTTCCTATGCCTCATAAATACAGAATATTAGTATCGTTGGGGTAAGGATTTGTAAAGTTTGTGAAGATATACCACAGTGGTGCAGGGGAACTATTGGACTGAAAGGACTGCGCTAATAAATAAAAGCGTTACCCCCGGCATACACCTGAAGCGGGAACTCCTGTACAGCTTACCTGTGGAAAGAAGAAACCATAGGCGGGACTGGAGGCTGTGTCTACGCGGGAGCTCAAACTGAGCGGAGAAGGAGATTAGCTGTTTTAACAGACGCTCTGACAGCAGATTCACAGATGGCGGAAAAGCCCTACGGCGGGAACAAAACCCGGTCCCTGGGGACATAACCGCGAACACTGAAAAGCGGAGACACAGCCTCAGGTGATTTACGACCCAAGTAAAGGGTAGAGAGCCTAAGGCGACGCATTCATTAACTCTTAGAATAAGACACACTGCTGTAGGTAATAGCGCTTGTAGCTGCAAAAGATCAGCGTTGCCTCCGGAGAAGACTACTCCTGTCTTTACAACAGACGCCCCGGACCAGAGGGGAGATAAGAGGAGGAGAGGGTAGCAACGCAGCCCCAGAGTTAGGTGCAGTTGCACCTTAGAGCAGATGCAATCAAAGCTTGGCCGGATTGGAAGTAAAGAAATTTACCCCTAAATAAGAAAAATAAAAAAACCTTAGGTCTACGAGAGATACAAGGAGGATAAGCCAATACCGGGTGAAAGGAACACCGCATAGCAGTCCTAGAACGATACCCAGTCAGCCTGGACTACTGGAACTAAGGTACTTACAATTTATTGTTTGTGGGACATCCATAAGAAAAATATTTGCTGATATCTGGGATAAAGGTTACAAAGGGAATAAGGGGAAAAAAAAAAAAAAAAAAAAAGGTTTAAAACTTGAAACCTGGATATAGATACAGTAAGAGAGGAAAAGGAGAGACTTTAAACTAAATATTCCTGTAATAAATATCTTCTTAAGATATATAAACCAGGCTTAAAATGGCCTCAAGAAATTAACTAAACAAGACAAAGGGGTGAAAACTAATGCATCTCAGGTACCAAAGGTAGACGCTTATTTTAAAGCAACAGACTCCTCTATACTGAACCCAGTCAGCAGACATTACTTCACCTTACAACACAATTCATCAAATACCCCTGAATATGGGTTAGCACCACAACAAAAGCAGACTTTACAATCCTTACCCACTAAAGCTGATATTCAAACTCTCCTGGAAGAAATTAGCCAGGTCAAATTATGTATTAAAAGTGAACTCTCCACTATTAAAAAGGATATAGTAGAAATAGGGAATAGGGTGGCACAGTTGGAAGAAGAGAGGGAAACAGCCACTATCTCTTGTGAAACCCTATCCCAACAATGCCGTAAGCAAGGAGATGCTCTAATAAATCTACAAACAACCAGGTGGAAGACCTGGAGAACAGACAGAGGAAGGTCAAATTTAAGATAATAGGGGGATCCCAGAGAGCATTCCACATACAAATCTAGAACAGCAACTACTACAATTCTTTGCTACATTAACAGGGGATGCCCACGTATACCACCAAGACATTGGAACGTTGCCATAGAGCCTTAAAACCCAGGCCAAAAAATGGCCAATCCCCTTAGGGACGTAATTATTAAATTTGCCCATTTTTAAAGATAAAGAGGCCATCTCACAAGCGGCAAGAAAGCAACAAGACATCAGATTTGAAGGCCAACTAATACAGATATATACAGACATTTGCCCAAGGACTTTACAAAAAAGGAGAGAGCTTAGATTTCCTTACATCATATTTAAGCAGTTTTGAATGTCATCTATAGGTGGGGATTCCCATTTTGCCTAACAGCCACATGGAATGGGAAGGTGGCTACCATACATACCATGGGATGAGATTAAATCTTTTTGTGACACACTAGGGATTAACCACCGGAGGAAAGTAACACAGTAAAAGATGCAGAGAAGAGAGAAATGTGCTTTCACAAAATAAAAATGTTACATTTGGGTCTTCGAACCAACAGTGGACTAAAGTACTGGGGAGTAAGAGATCAAACAAGAAAAGACTAGACCCCAGACTGAGAGAAACTTTAGCCCTAATATTTGAATAACTATTTGTATTAACCCCTTGTTTTTTCTCCCCCTTTTTTTTTTTTTTGGCTAACAAAGTATAGAGGTTTAATATTGGTGTGTAATCACATTGGCTGCTACCCCACCTTTTGGGTCCTTTTTTTTTATTTTTTGTGAAACAGAGATTTTTTTAACAAGTACATAACTGCTAATGAAAGTTAGTAGTATATTTAAGTTTTAAAGTGTATGAAACACAGTGGGGGCTTTGGTGTTTTTTTTTTTTTTCTTTCTTTTTCCTTATTTAGATAGGAAATAGTTAACAAACACAGAGGTATAATATAGTTGGAAGTATCACTTAGTGAGTAGAATTTGCTTACAAAGCACAGAGGTTTAATATTGATTTTGAAATCACACTGGTTGTCACTGTTGGGTTTTTTTTTTTTTTTTTTTTTTATATATATAACACATATTGTTTATGAGAGTTAGCACTATATTTAAGTTTTAAAGTAATGTGGTACAATGGTTTGTTTATCCAGATAGCAAATAACTAAACACAGAGGTATAATATTGATGGGGGTATCACATAGGCCTAGATTTGGAGTTTGGCGGTAGCCGTCAAATAACCAGCGTTAGAGGCTACTAACGCTGGTTTTTACCGCCCTCAGGTATTTGGTAGTCAGTGATTAAAGGGTCTAACGCTCACTTTCCAGCCGCGACTTTTCCATACCACAGATCCCCTTACGTCATTGCGTATCCTATCTTTTCAATGGGATCTTCCTAACTCCGGTATTTAGAGTGTCGTGTCTGAAGTGAGCGTTAGGAATTCTAACGACAATACTCCAGCCGCAGAAAAATAGTCAGTAGATAAGAGCTTTCTGGGCTAACACCGGTTCATAAAGCTCTTAACTACTGTGCTCTAAAGTACACTAACATCCATAAACCCCTACCTATGTACCCCTAAACAGAGGTCACCCCCACATCGCCGCCACTCGATTCAATTTTTTTTAACCCCTAATCTGCCGACCGCACCTACGTTAATCCTTATGTACCCCTAATCTGCTGCCCCCTAACACGCCGACCCCTATATTATATTTATTAACCCCTAACCTGCCCCCCTCAACGTCGCCTCCACCTGCCTACACTTATTAACCCCTAATCTGCCGACCGCAAAGCGCCGCCACCTACGTTATCCTTATGTACCCCTAATCTGCTGCCCCTAACACCGCCGACCCCTATATTATATTTATTAACCCCTAATCTGCCCCCCTCAACATCGCCTCCACCTGCCTACACTTATTAACCCCTAATCTGCCGAGCGGACCGCACCCGCTACTATAATAAAGTTATTAACCCCCTAATCCGCCTCACTCACCCGCCTCAATAAACCCTATAATAAATAGTATTAACCCCTTATCTGCCCTCCCTAACATCGCCGACACCTAACTTCAATTATTAACCCCTAATCTGCCGACGAATCTCGCCGCTACTGTAATAAATGGATTAACCCCTAAAGCTAAGTCTAACCCTAACCCTAACACCCCCCTAAGTTAAATATAATTTAAATCTAACAAATAAATTAACTCTTATTAAATAAATTATTCCTATTTAAAAGCTAAATACTTACCTGTAAAATAATCCTAATATAGCTACAATATAAATTATAATTATACTTATAGCTATTTTAGGATTTATATTTATTTTACAGTAACTTTGTATTTATTTAACCAGGTACATAGCTATTAAATAGTTAAGAACTATTTATATAGCTAAAATAGTTAAAATAATTACAAATTTACCTGTAAAATAAATCCTAACCTAAGTTACAATTAAACCTAACACTACACTATCAATAAATAAATTAAATAAAATACCTACAATTACCTACAATTAAACCTAACACTACACTATCAATAAATGAATTAAATACAATATCTACAAATAAATACAATTAAATAAACTAACTAAAGTACAAAAAATAAAAAAGAACTAAGTTACAAAAAATAAAAAAATATTTACAAACATTAGAAAAATATTACAACAATTTTAAAACTAATTACACCTACTCCTAAGCCCCCTAATAAAATAACAAAGCCCCCCCCAAAATAAAAATAATGCCCCTACCCTATTCCTAATTACAAAAGTTCAAAGCTCTTTTACCTTACCAGCCCTGAACAGGGCCCTTTGCGGGGCATGCCCTAAGAAAATTCAGCTCTTTTGCCTGTAAAAAAACACATACAATACCCCCCCCAACATTACAACCCACCACCCACATACCCCTAATCTAACCCAAACCCCCCTTAAATAAACCTAACACTAAGCCCCTGAAGATCTTCCTACCTTGTCTTCACCTCACCGGGTATCACACCGATCCGTCCTGGCTCCGATATCTTCATCCAACCCAAGCGGGGGCTAGACATCCATCATCCGACGGCTGAAGAAGTCCAGAAGAGGGTCCAAAGTCTTCATCCTATCCGGGAAGAAGAGTAGATCCGGACCGGCAACCATCTTCTTCCAAGCGGCATCTTCTATCTTCATCCGATGAGGACCGGCTCCATCGTGAAGACCTCCAGCGCGGACCCATCTTCTTCCGGCGACGTCCAACTGAAGAATGACGGTTCCTTTAAGGGACGTCATCCAAGATGGCATCCCTCGAATTCCGATTGGCTGATAGGATTCTATCAGCCAATCGGAATTAAGGTAGGAAAATTCTGATTGGCAGATGGAATCAGCCCAATCAGAATCAAGTTCAATCCGATTGGCTGATCCGATCAGCCAATCAGATTGAGCTTGCATTCTATTAGGCTGTTCCGATCAGCTTTAGGGGTTAATACATTTATTAGAATAGCGGTGAGCTCCAGTCGGCAGATTAGGGGTTAATGTTTGAAGTTAGGTGTCGGCGATGTTAGGAGGCAGATTCAGGGGGTTAATACTATTTATTATAGGGATAGTGAGGGTTAGTGAGGCGGATTAGGGGTTAATAAGTGTAGGCAGGTGGAGGCGACGTTGTGGGGGGCAGATTAGGGGTTAATAAATATAATATAGGGGTCGGCGATTGTTAGGGCAGCAGATTAGGGGTACATAGGGATAATGTTAAGTAGCGGCGGTTTACGGAGCGGGCAGATTAGGGGTTAATAATAATATGCAGGGGGTCAGCGATAGCGGGGGCGCGGCAGGATTAGGGGTTAATAAGTGTAAGGTTAGGGCTGTTTAGACTCGGGGTACATGTTAGGGTGTTAGGTGCAGACGTAGGAAGTGTTTCCCCCATAGACAACAATGGGGCTGCGTTAGGAGCTGAACGCGGCTTTTTTGCAGGTGTTAGGTTTTTTTTTTCAGCTCAAATCAGCCCCATTGTTTTCTATGGGGGAATCGTGCACGAGCACGTTTTTTAGGCTGGCCGCGTCCGTAAGCAACTCTGGTATCGAGAGTTGAAGTTGCGTTAAATATGCTCTACGCTCCATTTTTGGAGCCTAACGCAGCCATTCTGTGGACTCTCAACTACCAGAGTTATTTCAAAGGTGCAGCCAGAAAAAAGCCCGTGTAGCTAACGCACCCCCTTGGCCGCAAAAACTCCAAATCTAGGCCTTAGTTAGCAAATTGCTAACAACACAGAGGTATAATAATGACGGGAGTAGCACTTAGTTAGCAAAATTGCTAACATAGCACAGAGGTTTAATATGAGTTCTGAAATTACACTAGGTGTCACTTAAAAAAAAAATATATATTTTTTTCCCCCACTCTACTTGGTTAACAATAAGTTAACAAAACACAGAGGTATAACATGGTATTTAGGAGTAAAACAAAATTCTTTTTTTTTTTTTTCTCTCTCCCTCTTTTCTCTTCTCAGCTGGCACTTTTGCCAACATAGCTTAAGATATATAAAATAAAATAGAGTGAGAATTATTTTTATTTATTTTTTCTCTTCTCCCTCTTTTCTTTATCAGTTGGCATTTTTTACTAACATAGCTTAGAGATATAAAATAAACAGAGGGAGAAAAAATTCTTTAAAAAGGAAAAAAAAAAAAGAAAAAATTTCTTTAGAGGGTTTTTTTTTTTGTGGATTAAGGGTACTCAAGAAGTAATTAGAGTAAGATTTATTTTTTTGGAGATTTTAATAAAGAAGTATAAGACAAGTGGTTATTAATAAGCGAGGTAGTACTTTCTCTTTCTTTTCATATTCTGATTTTTAAATATTGGACATAGGAAGTACATATAGGATAAATTTCTCTTTGAAATAGTTGCCATAGGAGGAGATCCATCTTTTTCGGATTTATTCTTCCCATAAGTTGTATAAATGTTGGTTACATGTTGTGGGGGGGGGGTTTCTTCCTTTACCCTTGTATTTTTTCAATGTTTTTTTTCTCCCTCCTCTTTTTTCCCTGGCCTCTACTATTGTCCCAAAGTATATATATCCCTCTAAACATCATACGTTATGTATTAGCTGATGACAGCTAAAAGACAAATACGTTTACTATCACAAAATGCAAAAGGGCTCAATAATCCACAAAAAGAAACTTAGCCTTAAATAGTTTTCATAAAGAGAGGGGAGACATTATATTCATTCAAGAATCCCATTTCTCCAGTAACAATATACCAAACTTTACGAATAAGTACTATCCAAATATATATCAGAGTACTAATAAGATGAAAAAGAATGGGGTATGCATTTTGTTACCTAAGGACATATCCTTTAAATTTATTCAAGCCGAAAGGGATGAAGAAGGTAGGTTCATATGTATAGTAGGGTTGATGTATAATAGACCAGTCACCTTAGTGAATATCTATGCACCTAATAGAGGCCAAAAACATTTTTTTAAGAAAATGTATAATCAAATTTTGTACCTACAAAAAGGTACATTAATTATAGGAGGCGACTTCAATATTCCATTAGAACCTAAAGAAGATTGCTCTAAGTCTAAAAGTAACATCTCAAAACATATTATAAAAGCAGTTAAATCTAATTTCTCATCTCTATCCCTGTTGGATGTATGGAGGACACTTCACCCATCCACTAGAGACTTTACTTTCTATTCCGCACCTCAAAAATCATATACGCGTATTGATTATTTTTTAATAGACCAAAATAATTATACTCTAGTTCAAGATGCTAAGATCCACAATATTACCTGGTCGGATCACTCAATGATATCAATGGATTTAACATGGCCAGATAAACCATTAACATTATATCAATGGAGGTTAGAGGATAATCTGCTAAAAGATATACAAATAAAACAGTCTATACTGAACTCCATTGAAGAATACTTTAGTATGAATAATATCACAGATACTTCCTCAAGCACATGGTGGGAAGCACATAAGGCGGTAATCAGGGGGGGAATTTGTTAAACATAAATCTAGAATAAATAAAAATTCGAGAGAATTGTATAATAAACTATTGGACACACTCTCCAAGTCAGAAATGAAACATAAAAAAGACCCCTATAATAATCAATTATCCCTTAAAGAGGCCAGAGAAAAGCTAAATGAATACCTACTAAAGGGCACCCAACGTAGAGCTTTACAACTTAAAAAAGTGTTCTTTAATGGAAGTAACAAAGCGAGAAGACTACTAGCAAGAGCAATCAAAAAAAGGACGTTACAAACATATATTTCCAAAATAAAAGATAAACAGGGTAACTATAAGGTAGGGAGTCAAGATATTGCTAAGGAATTCCAGGGATATTATAAACAGCTATATAACTTAGATAACCAAAACAAATCTAAAAGTTCTTTAAAAGATAAAATTAAGTATATTGAAGAGGTAAAAACTCCTGTTATATCGGAAACCCCCAAAAAAATGCTAGATGAGCCTTTTTCTCTTCAAGAGATAACGCAGACAATCCAAAACCTGGTCACAGGGAAAAGCCCTGGGCCAGATGGCTTTAGCTCCAATTATTATAAAACTTTTTCGGATGCATTAGCCCCTAAACTTTGGGCACTCTTTAACTCCCTTAGTCCGGAATCGGCTTTCTCTAAAGAAATGCTAGAAGCAAGGATAATTGTTTTACCTAAACCAGATAAAGATCATAGCTTGACAGCAAATTATAGACCAATCTCGCTGTTGAATAATGATGTGAAAATATATGCTAAGTTAATATCTAATAGGATAAATAAACTGTTACCTGTAATTATAAATAATGATCAGGTTGGTTTTGTTCCAAGGAGAGAAGCCAAAGACAATACCATCAAAGCTCTGCACCTGATAAAATACGCTAAATTACACAGAATACCATCAGTAATACTATCATTAGACGCCGAAAAGGCTTTCGACCGGCTAGATTGGTCCTTTTTGCAGCTAACACTCAAAAAATTTGGATTTGGGGAAAACATTAGACAATGTATATCATATCTATATAAGTCTCCCTCGGCCAAAGTGAAAATTAATGGGATACTCTCGGATTCATTCGATATTTCCAATGGCACAAGACAGGGGTGCCCTCTGTCACCCCTGTTGTTTGTGCTATCTATGGAGATATTAGCAATAAAAATAAGAGCAGATAGAAATATTAAAGGCATAAAAATAGGGGACCAAGAATATAAAGTAAACTTATATGCAGATGATGTTCTATTAACAATGACGGAACCAGTGCAGTCTGTTATAAATCTGGAACATCTACTTCAGGAATATGGGATACACTCCAATTTTTCAATTAATAAAAATAAATCAGAGGCAATTAAGATCTCATTATCAAAGAGGGGGTTTCAAGAATCTAAAACACATAGTGCATTTATATGGAAAGAAACTTCGTTAAAATATTTAGGGGTACAATTAACATCAAGCGATACTAGACTGTTTTCTGAGAATTACTCAAAGCTGTTAGTAAGTCTTCAAACAGACCTAAAAAACTGGTCATTAAAATCCCTGTCTTGGGTTGGCCGTATCCACACGGTAAAAATGAATATTCTTCCACGTATTTTATATATCTTTCAGACAGTACCTATAAACATTCCATAAACATATTGTATCAACCTTCAGAAAATCATTAATTTATTTATCTGGAAACAAACAAAACCCAGAATTAAGCCTAAGAATTTAGGGGGTCTAGGAGTTCCAAATATTAAAAATTACCATAGGGCAATAACATTACAAAGAATCTTGGATTGGCATACTAACGATAAGAATAAAGCATGGATAAAATTGGAAAACAGTCTAATATCCCAATAACCACTGAAAAAAATTATTTGGACCTCAGTGGAAGGGAGACCAACAAGTATTAAGCAATACCCAATGATAAAACATACCTTTAAGAATTGGGAAAGGATAATAAACGACTCATCTAATATATCAACTATCCCATCCCCTTTAATTCCAATAACAACTAATGTAGAATTTCAAGGGGGACATATTTCTAAGTATTATAGTCAACAGGTCCAACAAGACTCTATACCTTTAATTCAATTCATAGAAAACGGTAAAAAGAAAATAAGCCGCGAACGCTCCAACAAAGGTGAATCAAAAGGACCGCTACTGGTGCCAGAATCAGTCTACACAGTTAAAAGAAGGCTTGAAGTGGGTTTTGAACATTTCTTCATTATCTGTGTGTCACACACACTGAATGTTGGATATCCCTTATGGCCATATAATGTACACTTGGGAACCAAAAAGAGATTATTGATATATAAGGAGATTTTGTGGCACCAAAGGGATCCTGTTTGACCACTATTTCCTATATACATGGAAAAGATTGAAACATTACTTGGACATACTATAATACCTAGTAGTTAATTCAGCAACTCAATTGCGATGTGCACAGATACTATGTAGGTCGGTCAACCTTAAAGAGTGCTATTATTATTTATTATTTTAATATTGTGTATTATAGGATACTTTTGGATTATTCCTTTTACTACACCGATTTATTCTAAGGTTTATTTAATAGATATACTATTTAATAAATAGATAGATTATTCTATCATCGTATGGTTTTTTTTTTATATATTGATTTGAACAAATTCTGATTGTTCATAATATAAATATCAATTATTATTTCTAATATAAGTTTTAGCTTTGAGCACTTTAGCTTAATTTTTTTGTTCTGTTAGGCTATGGCAATGTGCTGTGCATGCCACATGTGCTTTGGATTTAAGATTGAAATAAAAAAAAATAAAAACAGACACAACTTTTAGCACGAGTGTGCTGCACCACATAGAGCTGGCCCTGCCTCTAAACCTAACAAAAAAACACGGTGTCATATGGGTCTGGAGCTGCAGCTCAAAAAGCCCCTATGTATGTTAATTTGCATCTAGCAGATGAGCGTACATAGCTTCACAGAGGTCTCCACCACTAAAGTTTAGCAGTTATCGCTGTAGAGTTACTAAGGCACATTGTAAAAACAACCGGGCAGGTAAACATCCATGGGTGATGTGCAAGTACTTCCGCGGGAAGAACTGACTCTTACCCCAACTACCCATGTCCAGATGCCTTGCCGAGTTGCCATCCATGTGGCAAACAAGGGTTCAATTAGAAGGTGTAAAGGAAACAAATGGCTTTCTTAAATAATCAAAGAACAAAACCTTCTGTTAAAAACATAATTTATGGTTACCTGATTAAAAAAAATTATTTCCGGATATGGCGAGTCCACGTAATCATCAATTACTAGTGGGAATATCACTCCTGGCCAGCAGGAGGAGGTAAAGAGCACTACAGCAAAGCTTCTATATATGTCACTTCCCTTACCCATAACCCCAGTCATTCGGCCGAAGGAAAAATGGAAAAAGAAGATAACACAAAAGTGTGGAGGTGCCTGAAGTTTAGAAAAAAAACAACTGTCTTAATAAAGGTGGGCCGTTGAAAAATGATGTTTTCTTTCCTAAGATATGTTGAGTCCACGGATTCATCAATTACTGGTGGAACCAATACCAAGCTAGAGGACACAGATGATTAGGGAGGGGACAAGACAGGTAACCAAAACAGAAGGCACCACTGCTTGAAGAACCTTTATACCCCCAAAAGATGTCTCAACTTGAGACAAAGAATCAATCTGAAAATTTTTTTTAAAAAATATGCAATGAAAAACTAAGTGGCAGACTTGCAAATCTGTTCTACAGAAGCTTCATTTTGAAAGCCCAAAAAGAAGAGACAACCCTCAAATAATGAGCTATAACTCTCTCAGGAAAACTGCAGCCCCACAGTCTGAAAAGCAAACGAAGAAAACTTCTCAACCAGAAAAAAGAGAAGAAGCAGTAGTCTCTTTATACAGAGAAAATTAAAACAAAAACATAAGCCTGCACAAAATCCATATTGTGCACACACGTACCTCAAAAAATAGGAATGAGGACACAGAGAGGAAACAACAATTCCCAAACAATATTTCCACTTAGGAAAAAAAAGTATATATTTTAATTTCAAGCAGGCCTCGTCAACTTTTTATTTGAACATAATCTGCCCTTATTGTCTTTCATTTCACATGAACATTAATAAATAAATTAAAAATATAGAACAGATACTGTCTACCTACATAGGCAAAACAGGACCCAGAAAAACAGCTTAGCCCCAAAATAACCTTAGTGATATCAAGACAAGGTTAACAGAACAATCTGACCCCACCGGAGAGGTCACATGAGTGCAACTATACACACAGAAATGGCGCCAACTGCCTTCTTACTATCCAAGGAGGCGGGACCATAAAGCGGCTCAAGAACCATAAGGCTAAAATTAAAAACTATAACAGCAGAAGGCCCTTAGTCCAGTGCCAAGCATGAAATAATAAAGCGCTGATAGATAAGTAATACATAAGACCCACCAGGCTTATAATAAATAAACAAGTCCCAAAATCCAAACACCTGTTACACAGTGCTTACAGAAAAAAACTTTTCCCCCGCTTTCACTAGAACTAGTACACACCACAAGAAAAAGCACAGGAATTATATTCCTAAACATCAATAGAAAAATACGCCTTATGAAGATGGTTAACCCCCTTCATTACTAACAAAGGGAACCAGTGTCTCTCTGTCACAGTAAGTGCCTGCACCTGCCACAAATAATATCCCATCTAGGATATATCAGTCCACATTTCATATTGCAGAATCTTTTAAAGTGCCTAATCTCCAACATAGAAGACTCAGTAGCACTTACCTGCATCTATCCAACCGGCAGAAGGACGACACACCCAGTGTGAGATAATGCCACTCCTCACATAGACCTGTGTTAGAAAAGAAAGGCTAGAGTAAAACTACTCAGGCTTTTAATACCAGGGCAGCAACAGTTAGAAAAAAATGCAGCAAAGCACACTTTGCAAGTTCCTAACTGCTTTAAGAGCCTACTGAAGAGACTAATGTGGAGTACAGCTATACCCAGATTGTGATGGAAGGCAGAGCAATCCTGCCCTGAACTTCAAAACAAAAAAATCTGATAGAAGAATCTTAATCAGGACACCTAATTACTTCACCTCCTCCTTGCACTAGAGGCATAAGAGAATGACTGGGGGTTATGGGTAAGGGAAGTGACATATATAGCAGCTTTGCTGTAGTGCGCTTTGCCCTCCTCCTGCTGGCCAGGAGTGATATTCCCATCTAGTAATTAATGATTCCGTGGACTCACCATATCTTAGGAAAGAAATAACAGTTTTTATTCTTCAATTAAATTGGGCTACATATTGGTTTTAGCTTTGGCCCATTTTAACTGTAAAGAATAAAGACTGTTGTTTTAACAGAAGTGCCGGTTTTCTTCTTCTTTGATTGAAGAGGAGATTGTCACAAACTCAGTCTTACTAAGCTATAATTCTGGTGCTTACAATGGTTGGTAAACAGAGGCTAAGATGTTGAGAGCTTACTCACTTAGTTGAAGACTCCTAATGTTCCCCCTTCATTGCAGGGATTCAGTGATGCCATGCAACACCTTACAAGCAGACTGTTCTATCCATTTTACTGCTGCTGATGTACCACCACCCTGGATCAGGTACATGGCTTTTATCTGACGAGCGCAGAGTGTATAACCCCCCACCCCCTAAACGGCCATATAGAAACTTAATATGTGATGTAAAGAAACTCTTTATAAGGGCTGACTAAGCATGCCTGAAGTGCTCTCAGCAGGGTAAATATTGAAAACGCCCTTAGATCTAAAGAAAAATTTATAAAATGTGTTTCAACTTATAAGATTTTTTTTATTATTATTTTAAATCAACCCCCCTCTTCCTGAAAAAAAATAGTATCCTGGAAAAAAAATTTAAATCTCACAGTCTCACCTTACAATAGCATTTTATTGTTTTTATTTATTTTTTTACCCCAAAGTTCTATTGAAGCGTTGCCCTTACGCCCCTATGGAAGATCCTCAACTGGTCAGATGCAAACAACAATGAAAATCTACAAGCTGTCACTGTGGGACACAGGGCAACCCCTAGGACTCAGGGATACTGGGGCAGATATGACTCTTGTGCATCTCAGAACTGGTGAGCTCTAAGGAGATTATCAACTGGCAGGACTTTAATAGTTAGGGATTTAGGGAGTACAATCTTCTCAGTGCCTTTGGCATAGGTATTCTTGATTGGGAGCAGGGAGAGGTGTAAGAAAGTGTTGGGGTATCTGACAATATTCTTAGTAATGTATCACGGGTACGTTTTTACAGATTGAGTTTTTGCCAGATTTTTAATCTGGAAACCTGGGTTTTTCCTTAGGATTTCCCATATAATTGAATAATTATTTAATTAATAATAATGGTGTTAGCAGTGATAGTTAGTGTGGGTGGCATTAAAGGGGAGTATGGGCATCTTTATGGGCTAGTACAGATGAGAGAGTGTTTGTTAACCATTGCACCTACTGAACTAAGTCACAGGCTTATCTGGAGTGTTTAGACTGTGGCAAAAGGTAGAAAAAGGGTCTGTTAACCTTTTATGTGACACATTTATTTAACCCTTTGTTGACTCTAAAAATGTGCAGCTTCACATGTTGCAACAGTGGAATGGAGATTACAACAATCTGTCTCAGAAGATCTCTTTAGACTACAAGACAAGACATTCTCTAGCTTGGTCGCAGGCTCACCAACTCTTTGATTCAGGGAACCTCTTTTTCTCCATCCCGATTAGGTATTAATTACCATGGATGTTAGCCTGCTGGGTTGGGGCACAGTCTGGGGTTCCAGGGAAGTACAGGGAGTTTGATCTCCTCAAGAGGAAAGGATACCAATCAACTTCTGGGAACTCCATGCAATCTTAAGGGCTCTTAAGAGTTGGCCCTGGTTAAGACAGGAACAGGAGTCTTTTCTGAGGTTTCAGTAAGACAATGTAACAGCAGTGGCTTACATCAATCACCAAGGCAACACTTGAAGTACCTTAGCAATGAAAGAGGTAGTCAGTATTCTGGACTTGGGGAAAATCCAATCATTGCATGATTTCAGCAATTTACATTTAGAGTGTGGACACCTTAGAAGTGGACTTCCTCTGATTTCAGTAATTCCACCCTGACGAATGGACCTTGTATCTGGAGTTTTTTAAATAAAATTGTGAATCTTTGAGGAAGGTCAGGAATAGACACCTCATTGCTCTAGGTTGATTTACAAGCTATTCCAGTATTGTGCTAGCTACTTGAAATCCAAAATAAACGCTAATAGATACACTAGAGATTCCCTGGTCCTTCAATCTGATTAACATCTTTCATCCTTTTGTTTTGTTTTTTTTATCCAGGATAATAGCCAGGATAAAAAAGGAAAGGGGTCTCAGGTATTTCAACTTCATCTTGCATGGCCTTGGCATGCATATCTGGTATAATTGTCCTCCAGTCAACCGTGGCCTCTTCCTTCTGACGAAGGACCCTTCTCTCCCAAGGTTCTCTTCTTCCATTAAAACCTTAAATCTCTCAATTTGATGGCATGGAGATTCATTGAATGAGTTATATTCAGAGATTATTTTTTTTTAGAATAAAGTGTTAGACACTTTTACTTTTACTTATGTTGCAAGACGAAATTTTACACTTTTACTTTCACTTATGTTGCAAGACAAATTTATCACCAAATCTTGAAATATTGCCTTTCCTGTTGTGAGTCTTAGAATTGTCTTGAAAGGTTCTCTTTCTCCTTGGCCATTTCCTAGTCAGAAAAGTATCTAAGCTTTCTGATCTCTCTCGTGATTCTTCTTACCTGATTTGTTTTTATCAGGATATAACAGTGGTAAAAGGACACTGAACCCCAATTTTTTATTTCATGATTCAGATAGAGCATGAAATTTTAAGCAACTTTCTAATTTACTCCTATTAGCAACTTTTCTTCATTCTCTTCGCTATCTTTAGTTTAAAAGCAGGAACGTAAATCTTAGCAGCCAGCCCATTTTAGGTTCAGCACCATGGATAGCGCTTTCTCTTATGGAGACTTACATTACCCACCAATAAGCCAAGCATAGCCCAGGTTCTCAACCAAATTTGGGCCGGGTTCCCTATGCATCCACGTTCCTGCCTTTTTAAATAAAAGATAGCAAGAAAACGAAAGAAATTTGATAATAGGCGTGTAAACTAGAAATTTGCTTAAAATTGCATGCTCTATCTGAATCATGAAAGAAAGAAAATTGTGTTTAGTGTCCCTTTAAGAACAAACTACTCTTTCATTCCTAGAGTTGTTTCTTCTGAAAACATCCGTCAGGAAACTATAGTTCCATATCTCTCTCCAGTGCAAAAAAAAAAAAAAAAAAACTAAAGGGAAATAATTTCACAAGTTGGATGTAGTAAGAGCCTCACAATTTTATCTTCAAGCCACTAAATAATTATTCTACCTTGTTTATCTATTCCTCAGGTCTCTGCAAAGTTCATAAAGCTACTGCAATCACCCTTGGCAGCTTGGCATAAAGCTTTGTTTGCATAGCATACCTAATAGCAGCAAAGCTTCCCCCTGAACGAATTACTACTCATTCTACCTCGAGACCAATTGCCACCTCTTGGGCTTTTAGAAATTAAGCTTCCATTGAACAAATTTACAAGGCAGCTACTTGTCATCTTTACATGCCTTTACCAAATTCTACCATTTTCACACATTTTGCCTCTTTTTGAGGCTGCTTTAGGTAGGAAAGCTCTCCAAGCCACAGTGCCTGTTAGCACCTTTACATGCCTTAACTGTTTTCCCACCCTATTTCTTGGTGGGCTATTGGACTTCACAACTTGAGTGTAGAATTTCACGAGATGGCTTGTGGAATCTCTCCATCTTATTGAAGAAAAAACATTATGCTTAACTGATAAATTAATTTATGTCATGCTGGTGAGAGTCCACGAGGCTCCACCCTTGTTTTTCCATTACAGTTGGCGGGCGCAGTACCCGGTTTTTTACTTCTTTTACTGTGATTCTTCCTTTCCCTAGTTCTTCTTTTGTCCTTTCTCTTGGCCATATGTATGACTAAGGAATCATAGGAAAGTAAGAGATTAAGACTCCATTGTATGGGTATTTTGCATCTTTCTGTAGGACTGGATTTTAAACCCACATGTAATGACTCATGGACTCTCCCCATCATGAAAGAAATTAATTTATCTGGTAAGTATAACATTTTTTCCAATAAATCACAGTCCACCAGAATTCCCATGCCTTCATGGTTTTCAATAGGGTTCTCAAATTTGAAGACATTTCAATCCATTTGATAACCCTCAACAACCCATTTATTATAAGCTTTAAAATGTATTTGTAGTGCGATTACACCCCCTATGTATGGAATGCAGACTATTAGACATGAGTTTTCCAATCTAGCCTAATCCTTTTTCATAAAGCAGTAGGCGCCGCCATATTGTAACTTAGGTTATCTTTTCTGCTGAGGCCAATTAGGAATGGTTATAAATGGCTTACTAGAGTGTGCAACCAATGACTGTGTGGAATACAGCTTTGTCTACACTTCCATGTTTAACATGAATTGGAAAGGCCACAATATTCAGAATCAAATTATAGGAAAGGAGAACAAAAAAAATAATTAAAGTATATTGCAAAGTTGTTTTACTACATGTAATTAAACTATTTATATTAATATCTTGAAGTGTTTAATATCCCTTTAATATTGAATTAATTAGATACCATTTTTTTACCTTTTCTTTGGCAGTGTATAAATTGGATTTTTTATTTTTTTTTAAAAGGGAGACAATTTTCATTTCAGTTGCCATACAATCTTTTCTCCCAGGAATTCTAATTTGATTCCTAGTATTTTGCATAGTCATTTACTGTATACCCGTTACCTATTATGAGGATCAATATCTGAGTTAAAGGATCATATATGTATATACTGTGAATTTTTTGCACAGGCTCAGTAAGCTGGTGCCTTAAAAGGACAGTATACACCAGTTTTCCTATAACTGCTTGTAATAGACACTACTGCACAGATACTGATATATAAATCGAGTATAAAACCGTTTAAAAACTTTCAGTTTAGCTCTGTTTAAAAGGTTACTGGAACACCCACTGCAAGTGGGAAATATCACCCCCCTCCCCCTTCTTTTGAATATGAAAAGACCCTTTACACAAACAGAAGCAAGCTGGTGTAGGTATACGTCGGTATTCTCCTAAAACTTTGGGGCTTGGTTAGGAGTCTGAAAATCAGAGAAACGTTATTTAAAAATAAGCAAAACTATCCATTAAAAAAAACAAAAAACTTTATGGGCTATATAAATAGATCATCTACAAAACATTTATGCAAAGAAAAAAAATTGTGTATAATGTCCCTTTAAGAGGTGTGAGTATAAAAAAAATTGTGCTCATTTAAATATTGGAAGTGAAATGGAAAGTTGTTTAAAACTGCATGCCCTATCTGAAGCCTGAAAGTTTAATTATGAATTTTGTGTTCCTTTAAGCCAGTGTTTCTCAAACGCGGGTCCTCAAGTACCCCCACCAGTCCAGATTTTCATTATAGCTGAACCAGTGCACAGGTGAAATAATCAGCTGATGGTGAGAGCAGGGTAGTAACCATGGTTACTGATCAGCCGATTACTTCACCTGTGCACTGGTTCAGCTATCATAAAAACCTGGCCTGTTGGGGGTACTTGAGGACCACGGTTGAGAAACACAGCTTTAAGCTATTGGGCCCTGCACATGCCCATTAGGCACAGATATGGGAGGAGCAAGTAGGTATAAACATTTTATTTTGTTGAGGCTAAATAGCCTCAAATATATTTTATTATTAAAAGGACATTTAAAAGTAGGAACAGCTTAATTACATGATAAATTCAACATATCTTTAGGCTTTCTTATGTTTTTTTAATGTTATTTAATAGATGTTCAGCTGTTTTAAAGTATATTATAGGGTATTTAGAATATCCATTTTACAGACTAGCATTTCCTATTATCCTCTTTGCTGTTAGCGTAGACAGTGACCCCATTCCTTTTAACTTTTAGCACCACATAATTTCTTGGAGGCTACATTTAGTTAAAGGCACTGGTTTTGAAAGTGTGATGCGGGCGTCCCCAGGGGGGCGCTAGAGCATGTAAGGGGAGGTGTGGGAGTAGTGACACTTCTCACTATCCTATGGAAATTACAAGTGGCAGCTGACTTTGGCAAAAAGATTTTAAAGAGCCGACAATAATAGTTGCCATGTTGTGGCAGAATAAGGCAAAAGGCGAGATGATATAGGTGTAAGAAAGGCAATGAGTTAAAAATTGCTTAGAGACTGCATTGTATTTGTTAGCTTGATCATTAACTTGCGTTTAACACAGCAGTAACAAAGCACAAATTGAAACGTGAGCGCAGCTCTTTTTTGGTTGAGCTGAATCAGCTCTTGAGAGAATATATTCTCCAAATTAAAATGAAAAAAAAAATTACAATTTCCTTTAAAAAAAATATTTAAAGGAACATCTATTATGGGGGGGAGGAGCTGTCTAGTAAATGTCATCACTGGGGAGGCCCACCGTCTAAGACTTTGAAAAGCCCTAGTTTAACCCATTGGCTACCTATGAGGAATGTAAAGCACTGTAGCCCAATGGTAAATTCAAGAGCCTTCACAAAAACTACACTAAAGCCTCCATTACCATATCCCAACCAAACATATCTTAAACTCTGCCCATCTTCAATTCCATTTTTTACTCCTACACAGTTATTTTACCCCTTAGCTGTCAGTACTATCAATAGCAATGGTTACTTTGTTGCCCGTAACACACAGTGCAGTGATTTTACTCATCCTTTTTAACTCTTTGTTTGATGTAAGCAGACAGGCAAATTATATTATATTGGCTACCAACAGAGTACAGAACAGTGTTTTTGTACACCCTAGGCCTCCAATAATATAGAAATCAGTTATTTAAACTAACTTCACACCAGCCAATACTATAATTTTGCATATGCTACTGGTCACTTCTTTTTGGTGGCAGCCATCTTAAAAAGGAAGAGACCCTTTAAAGAAACAATCAACTCAAAAGTAAAGTTTATGATTTAGATAGGGTATGCGATTTTAAACAACTTTCCAATTTATTTTTAACATCAAATTTACTTGTACTGTTGGTATTCTCTGTTAAAAGCTAAACTTAGGTAGGCTCATAAACTGATCTCTAAGCCGTTGAAGGCTGCCTCTTATTTCAATTAGACAATGCTAGTTCATGTGTGCCATGTAGATAATGTTGTGCCTCACTCCCTTGAATTATATACAAGGTCAGAACTGATTGGCCTAAATGCAAGTCTGTCAAAAGAACTGATATAAGGAGGCAGTCAGGCAGAGGCTTAGATACAAGGGTAATCACAGAGGTAAAAAGTGTTTTAATATAACTGTGTTGGTTAGGCAAAAGTGGGGAATGGGTAATAAAGGGATTATCTATCTTTTTAAACAATAACGATTTTCAAGTAGACTGTTTCCTTTAACAGCCTTTGTTGATCTTTAAAAAAAAAAAACATCCAACATACATCTGGGGATTCACTGTCCCAGGCTTGGGGCTATAGACCCTGGTAGCCTTTCATCGATGCTACTACTGGCAACCCCAATGTTATAATCAATGAGGATGAAAGTGAACACTGAATAGAAAAGTAAACTAGGATGAAAGAGGATGATGGGATTGACATAGATTGGTTACATGTAATCTAGATGGCATAGAAAAAATAGAAATTTTTTTAAAAATTCACCACACAAATTCTGAATTGAATTCATTTAATTTCACACAATGAATAACATATGAATAGCATTATCTTTTTTTTTTCTTCTTTTTGAGTTAAGTGCTCTATGCTGGCTAACCTGATTCGGTAGCAAAAAAAACTGAGCTTATCTTTTAGAAAAAAAAATGTTTAAAAAACCCAACAAGCTAGAATCATGAAGGGGCATGGCATTACAACATGCTGGATGTATTCTAAGCATCAAAGAACAGTAATTTCATATCCATTTTTTTTAAATGTACAAAAATGCTTCATGAATAAAAACTGTTACAAAAAACATTTCAAACAATGTACAAGGTTTTTTTTTCTTGCCTCTATATTCAATAAAATACAAATACATTTTTTTGATCTAAAATAGGTTTACATACAATCAAATTAGAACATGCAAATACACTTTAAAAAAAGGATTTTAGAAACCACTTATGAATAAACTAAAAATTAGCCAGCTCGACTTGTAAAACAATCTTGTGCCCCATTCTTTTTTTTTTAATATATACATATATAACATTAAATGTGCATTACTTAAGAAATAGCTTAAAAAAACAAATCAACATGGGACTGAAATGCACTCCCATGTTGAGTAATTGGCAGCTCTCTCACATTTCTATATAACTTTATGTTTTCTTGTAGTGTAGATGTAAATCAGATATAACAATATTTTTGCTGGGGGGGGGGGTATATTAATGGATGATATGATGTGCTTTTGAGTTGGGTCAGTAAATACATCTCCCTAATAGACCACACTGTGTTATCAAGTAGTCATTGACAGGATGAAATAATTTTTTTGCAGCCAAGGGGAGATCTTAAATAATATATGGAAAAGCAAAATACCCATGGGGTGAATATGAATAATAAGTCACTGCAAAAATGTCCTGGACTGAATACTAATCGTTTTTATTTATTAAAATGTCAGAGTCTGTTATTGGCATACTAAGCAAGAAGGTTGTTGGCTTTAAGAAGATGACCACACAAATCTGCCATTGACTTGCTCAAACCTGTAAACACTTTTTGTTCATTCCTATTAAGCAAACATCTAAATGCAATAACACTGTTTAAACCTATTTTAAATTATTAACATGCTTATTTACAACTTTACTAATCATTGTCCTGGTCTAATTGGTTACCGGCATATATTCCAACCCAAGAAGCAAGCTGTTTGAAAATGCTTTAGGTAAAAACCCACCTCTGAGCAGCGCAGATATGGACTTGCAAAAGACACATTTATTAAAAGAATTTACAGTTATGGGGCTTTTCTAGTGCAAATATTACCCAAAATGGCAATGGGCACAAAAAGAGGGAAATTAAATGATGGATTATTTGAAGGCTTGGATGTTATTTAGAACCTGAGATTGGTATTTAAGAAGACATTCAAGTCAATTTTTAATTTGTTAATTTTTTTGTTTTTGAATAACGAACTGTTAGAATTGCGCTTAAAAGCCAGTGATTAGTGTATCTCTAGGAAACAGCTGTAGACAAACACTCACTTCCTGTTAGTTTTAAAAATCTTAAAAAACGTATAAATGTAATTAACTTGTAAGCATGAAAGAACTTTGTAGACTTACTTTGGATGCAGTTTGTTTCTATATTTTAGCCATAAATGTTTTCTCTTTTCTTTTTGTAATTTCAAGATGAATATAAACCAGGTTTTGTTTTGTTTTTTATGTTTTCAATTGTGGGAAACCAAGCTCCAAAATATATTTTATTCCATTTTCTTTAGAAAGATATAAATAAGTTCTAATTTGCATGCATACAAATACATACTAAAATACATTTCTAATTGATGAAAAGTACTAAAAATAGTGAAAAACCCATTTAGTTCCTAATTAATATGCTAAGTTTCGTGCACAGGACAATATTCTTAAAATATAAAATGTATGGCTTTGAAACTGCCCCAAAGAAAAAAGAGTCAATGTCTACAAAGAACAGATGTATATTGATTTAATTTAAGACATGACAGTATTGAGGAAAAAAAAATATTCCTGTACCGATGGAATTTAAAATGTATAAATTTACTTTTGAAATGCTTAACAGAAATTGTTAAATGGGGTATGATTTCTAAATGTAAATATTTATTGTTTTTAGTTTGTTTTACAAAATTTTAAATCTTTATTTTCAAATATCTGCATGACACTATTTTTGTTTTAAAGGGACAGTAAATACACATATTAATTATCTATAAATTGTTGAATTATGTGTAGTAAAAAAACCCCAAAAAAACTTTGCAATGTACTTTCATTATTTCTTTCCCTACATATTAACTCTAAAAAAATGTGGGGTAGTTTCTCACCTATTACTTCTAGAGAGGCTTGAATGCAGGATAACAAATTTTGACCTCACAATATTCTACAGTATTCTATAGTAATACTGCAATTCTATAGTAATTTGCTTCATTAGAGCCAGAGCTCTGATTGGCCACTACAAAGAAAATAAGAAACATACTCAAGATGTATTTCAAAGGATATGTCCCTAGACTGCACAACAATGCCCTTCTTTTCTAACAGAATTACAGTTCTAAATGGTGAGTCAGTCCCATTAATGAAAATTAGAACCACCACTTTGATTAAATTGAATATTGAAATGTCAATTCTAAAAACACGCTGATCAAAAGGTTTGTTTAAACGTTTGTAGCATTTCAAATTTCACTGCATAAAACTGGGTGGGTTTGGAACTCTAGGAATAAGTATGTTTTATCCCTAAACCAACACCATTTTAAATAAAGATATTTAGTAGTCAAAATTAAAATGCTCTTAAGCAAAAATGTATATTTGCACTGTCAATATCTTTTGTAAAATCCCATCTCTGTATATTCTTTGTTTTATAATAACCAGAACAAAAAACATTTAACTGTAGTAGTATTGCCTATATAAATATAAATGACATGTTCCAATATTATATCAATAATTATTTTGGAAAGCTTTAATTATTTGAAATAACATATAGGACTATATATTTTGCATTTACTGTCTTCTTCTGGGACCTGAAACCCAAAATTCAGACAAAACATACAATTTAAAACAACTTTCTAATTTCCTTCAATTATCAAATTTACTTAATTCTCATGATGTTCAGACACACTTTAGGCTGGCTGAGTATCATGGGAAATGTAGTTCTAAAACATTTTAAGCGCCCTGCTCTACTAGGAACTAGCTGAGCACATCAGCTAAGCCAATAACAAGAGGCAGATACATGCAGCCACCAATCAGCAGCTGGCTCCCAGTGTATGCTTTTCTACAAAGCATACCAAGAAAACTAAGCAAATTAGATAATAGAAGTAAATTGGAAAGTTGTTAAAAAATGTATTCTCTATCCGAATTGTGAAGGGAAATAAAATGGGGTTTCATGTCCCTTTAAGACACCACCACTGTTATTGCATATCAAACATACACATATAAAGGTAAGTCAAAAAGCCAGTTGCTAACATCTGGTTATAATTTAGTTAATACAAGATTATTATGTGATATCCTGGACTTACACTTGATGCGGGTAAATCACAAACTGCGTTGATATATAAAGGCGGATACAAATAAAATAGTATTTTATTCTATTAGTCAATGGGAAGATAAACGATAAAAAAAAACCTACTAATATGATCACACAATGAATTTCTGGGAAACATATCTGTACTGTTTTATTGCACCCTAATGCTGATAAAGTATACTTTTAATTTCTATTAATATTTAGTATTACTATTAAGAATACATATTAATATTGAATGTGGTTTTAACTGTTGATTGGGTTTTTAAGAATTTTTTTTAAGAGTTTAGAATTCTGTCCAAGAACAACCAATGACTGTTGAGAAAAAAAAAGAAGTTAAATTTGAACTGACCAATAAAAAAGACCATCACACAGTTTGCATTCATGCAGACTGATTTTTTTTTTTTTTAAAACATAGTTACATTATGTACAAGAAAATCACGTTATTAAGGCAACCACAAATTTGGATAATCTTCCATTGTGGCATAATACAAACTGCAGTGGTGCAACCCTTTAGTCATTTTTTTTGTCAGATAAGAACACTTGCTCCATATTTAACAAACAGTTGCCATTTAATACTAGGATGAGATATGATAAAACAACCCACTAAGACATTTGCTACATAGTTTTTGGTAACCGGTAGAAAGCGAATGCGTTTTTATTTGTTTGTTGGGGTTTTTTTTGTTTTTTTTTATATATTTTTCTAGATACATTTTTACGGATTCTCAGATATGTAGAACATAAAACAAATACAGATTAGCTGTATGAATATTAATGCATCAGTTTTTGTTATTACTGGCATCTTTTATACACTAATGAATGCCAATCATCCAATTGCTTAAGACTTAAAATGTGTATATATACACACACATATATATATATATACACACATATATATATATATATATATAGTATCCAAATATCAAAGTTGATAATTTTATCAATTTAGAATTTTCCACAATTCTATTACATAATCAAGATTTTTTTGTTGTTTATTTATATGTTTAACTGGGCTTTGCATTAACAAAAAAAAAGAACTATTATATATATGAACCTTTTAAAAGAACGGTTAATTCCATAAAGTCTTGCAATGCAAAATTCTGCATTTTCACACTCCACTGGGGGGAAAAAAAATAATGACGCTGCATATAGATAATGTTCTCATAAATAGTGAACACATTGTAGTTCTGTACTTTATGATATATTAAGCGGATGATTTCCTAGTGCCAAAAGTTTCATGTCAACCACATTGCAAAATAGCTACTTATTCTATTACAACGATAATTTGCAAGTCCGGTGCTGCAGCCATGTTTACATTTTACATCAGTTATCAGACCTGATATGTTTATTAACTTAAGTTATAATGTTCTTATGGAGTATTTTCTGAGTCCCCTCTCCTTGTTTTTCTGTGCCGTTTTGTCTTTATCTCCTCTTCGTCGCTGAGTTTAGTTTTCGTACTCCTTGCAGCACGAGAAGACTGAGATTCTCTTGCCATGTGTATTACGGATTCAATAGTATCCATGACAGCGTCCACACTGGCCTCCATCTCTACAACGTTAAAAACAGACTTCTGTCCTCGCTTGTTGGGAAGATCAACACATTTTTCCAAAACAGGCATTTGGTCTGTAGAGTCTTCATCAAATAGGACTGGCTGCTTTCTGGGACGACCTCTCTTCTTTTTCACAAAGTTATTGCCGGTTTTTGCTTGTCTCTGTAATCTCTTGGCCTTAAGAATTTTGTTCACATGATCCATGTTTTTTTTGGTGGATAAAATTTTATTGTAGTTGCACATTTTCCGTACTTCACACTGGATGGCTTCAATCTCACAGCGCTTAAATCTCTTCCGAAGTGAAGCATTTGCTGTTGAAAAAAAGTGAGAGTGAATTACTTTTATTGAACTCAAATGATATATATATATTAATTATTCCAAAAATTTTTAGCCTCACTAAATAGCTTTTATAAAAGTACTGATTCTCAAAAATTTAGATTTAGACACTGTGGATGGTCAATTCTATGAAATTATAACCACCCCCACAAATTTCACAGAAAAAGCAAGAAAAAATGCTGTGGTTCTAAACATGCTCTGTATTAAAGGGACACTGAACCCAATTTTTTTCTTTCATGATTCAGATAGAGCAGGCAATTTTAAGAAACTTTCAAATTTACTTCTATTATCATTTTTTCTTCATTCTCTTGGTATCTTTATTGGAAAAGCAAGAATGCAAGTTTAGAAGCCGGCCCATTTTTGGTTCACAACCTGGGTTGTTCTTGCTGATTTGTGGATAAATTCACCCACCAATAAACAAGTGCTGTCCAGGGTTTCTGAACCAAAAATTGTCTGGCTCCTTAGCATAGATGCCTTTTTTTTTCAAATAAAGATAGCAAGAGAAATAAGAAAAATTGATAATAGGAGTAAATTAGAAAGTTGCTTAAAATTGCATGCTCTATCTGAATCATGAAAGAAAAAATGTAGGGTTCAGTATCCGTTTAATACTGTTAACTGATAAAGTAAAACCTTAAAGGGATACTGAACCCAATTTTTTTTCTTTCATGATTCAGATAGAGCATGCGATTTTAAGCAACTTTCTATTTTACTCTGATTATAAATATTTCTTCTCTCTCTTGGTAAAACGTGTATTTCTATAACAGTGTTGGTTATGCAAAACTGGAGAATGGGTAATAAATGGATTATCTTTCTTTTCAAATAACAAAAATTCTGGTATTGACTGTCCCTTTAATTAAATAAACATAAACAAGAAATATACTTCAAATCACGTGCACTAGGTTTTTATACTCCCACATGTGCACACATACTTACTGGGTTATTGAGTATGTGTGGTTCCTGTGCAAAACATGTCTGATAAGTAGGGGTAGGCAAATGTTTTGCAACATTCGAAAAATGAAACTAATTTTAACACATTTGTTCGTTTCGAATGTTTGTACAACATTTGTTTAATGTAAATGTATTTCTAACGCTTTCTTTAAAATGTAAAATTAGATTAGAATTTTTCTAATAATTCGATTCAAATTATGCAATATTCGAATTTGAAAAATGTAAATCTACATATTTGAAATAGCATTTCTAATTCAATATTCAAATGATTCAATATTCAAAATAGAAACATTAAAATGTATATATTATCTCTATTATCTATCAATTTACTAAATTCCTTATCACATGAACTATTGAACTTGCTGACATGCTGACCATGCTGACATCATTCCCGGCCGCTTCTTCCAAGATACTAGCCAAGAAAAGTTGAAAGGTATGCCAATATACACTACATAAAATAAAAATATAAACTACTGTGCCTTTAAGTACATTGTTAAGTCAATTTAAAAAAAATTGTAAACATAAAAGTTTGATTTTGTTTCTTTACAATCCACCAAACAAACATTGTAACATGGAAGGTTCAGTATAAATGAATTTAAACCAATAGAAATTGACATATGAACTCACCCACATATTTAATGAATGAACTTCACAACAGAAATTGATATATGAAACTTGTGATGCAAGAAAATAAAATGGAGACATCTGTTCTAATGTAAATACGCTTAACAATCACCAGTTTCGCTTACACTTATTCTCATTAATTATAACAGAAAATGCATTTTCCATATGCACGCTAAAACCTCCTACGTTTCTTCATTACAAAAGATGAGAACTTTGTTATTTTGATACTAAAATTTTCTTTTAATTAGTTAAAACTCATTAAATACTATATTTGTTTGGCTTTGCCTTGGGGTATTCAAACAGTATTAAAGACTTTTTTTTTTGCTTAACAGCTGGGCTCGACTGAAGATTTGTTTTCAGTGAAGAAGTTTTCAAAAAGATCTTCATTAATTACAGGAAACCCATGGAGCAGCCTAATTTCCCATTAACAGTTCCTTTCAGATTGGAGCAAATTACCTCAACATCTGGACAGCAGATAAAAATGACACTTCAATTCTAGATTGCCTAAATGTGAAGCTAATGCTTTATTCATTTGATATTTTTCCTTCAAAAAATTATATATTTTTATAACCTAGCAATCTATGTTTTGGCATCTCTGGGAATAACATATAGGAGGATACACAGTGAAAAGTAGAGGGGTAATAATCATTGCCAAATAAAATAGAGAAAGAGAGAGAGGGTGACAGAGACAGATCGAGGAGAGGAAGAGAGAGAGAGAGAGAGAGAGAGAGAAGATGGAGAGAAAGACAGAGAGCGGGAGGGAAGGAATGAAGAAAAAGAGAGAGAGAGAGAGAGAGAGTTGAGGGGGAGAGAGAGAGAGAGAGAGAGAGAGAGAGGGAGAGATAAAGAGGAGAGTGAGAGAGGAAAGGGAGAGATAGAGAGGAGGGAGAGAGAGGAGGGAGAGCGAGAGAGAGAGAGAGAGAGAGAGAGAGAGAAGATAAAGAGGAGAGAGAGAGAGAGAGAGAGAGAGAGAGAGAGAGAGGAAAGGGAGAGATAGAGAGGAGGGAGAGAGAGGAAAGGGAGAGATAGAGAGGAGGGAGAGAGAGGAAAGGGAGAGATAGAGAGAGGAGGAGAGAGAGAAGAGAGAAAGAGTAATGATTATGAAGTAGGGGTCAGCCATTATGCAGGGGGGGCCACCGGAGATAAATAGATGTCATGAGTACCACTGTTATGAAATAAAAACTATTAAAAAAAAAAGACTTTACACATTTAAAATAATATTGTTACCTGAAATCTAGCACTCCCTTCCATCATCTCATCTTTTTTCTATTTTTTTATTTTTTTATAACTAGAGAACAAAGCAATGCTGCAAATAAGAGGCTGTATCACACAAGCCATAGGAAGCAATATACAAGGCAACTTCCAATATCCTAGCTGGCCCTTTGCCAAGTAGAATTCCATCTGAAGCACTATATGCACGTGTAGCACTATTTTAGTAGACTGACTGTATAGCATTGTACACAGGAAGTAGAATTCCTTTATTTCCTCCTAGGGCAAAGACCAAATTGGATCCTCACGATGAGCGAAGAGTACATTGCTCCCTATGGCTCAAGCCTCTGATTGGCTCCAAAAAGAACACTCAGAAGAACATTTAGATTTAACGTTAAAATAAAGGGACATTAAAGTAAAAATTAAACTTTTATGATCAGATAGAACATGCAGTTTTAAGAGACTTTCCAATTTACTCCATTGTCACTGGTTTTTTATATGCACAATTTCGAAGGTACCAACTGCATACTGAGCATGTGCACAAGTTCACAGTGTATACGTATACTAGCTGGCTATTGGCTGGATGGTTGTTCACATGGTACAGGGGGCCAGCAAATGGGAAACAATTTGTCATAAAATAATCTACTGCTTAGTTGAAATTCATACTAAGTGTTCTTAATTATGCACTTGTTATTTGTGTAATTCTCCTGTATACAATTGTCCTTTAAGCAAAACCTATACTTGCATTATGTCCCTTTTAATCTGGAAGGTTACATCACTGTAAATATATTACTGTACTTATTTTTATACAAACTGATTCTGCGGAAGAGAAGAAGTTTAGCAGAGGATTTGTAGCCAGGGCCAAAGCTTCGGCTGCTGGTTTTCTTTTGGTCAAGTTGTTGGGAGATGTGTTCTCATTTTTATTATGCAGAGCCATTTGGTCCGCTTTTAGATGAGCATTTGATATACCTGAAAAACAGTAATAAATGTGTGTGAATATATTACTTAGTTTTATACAAAATCTTTAGTTATGCATAATTAAATAACTTCGCAATATACTTTCATTCTTTTTTTTTGTCCCCTTTTTATTGAATTAAAGGGTCATGAAACCTATTTTTTTTATTTCAGGATTCAGATAAAAAATACAATTTTAAACATCTTCCGATTACTTTTATTATTTAATTTGGCCTTATTCTCTCAGTATCCTTTGTTGAAGGAGCAGCAATGCCCTAGATGAACACATTAGTCTGCCAATCACAGGAGACAAATGTGTGCAGGCACCAATCACCAACTAGCTCCATTAGTGTATCATATGTACAATATTAATTTATCAACAATGACTACCAAAAGAACAAAGTAAATTTCAAAATAGAAGATTCTTAAAATGGACATTGCTCAATCTGAATCATGCCAAGTTTAATTTGGACTTTCTATCCCTTCAAGCCCTGAATAGGAGGATTCTCTAATTCTCAGAACTTGAAATGCACCCTGCTGACTTCCCAAGGCCAACACTGATACATATCTCTTCTCTAACTGATAGCTGCAAACCAATTTAATTTATACTAACATTATGACCATGGCTAGCATTGTTGTCTGCAAGACTTAAGCCCGGGATTGGCTCCTTTAAATAAAGTAAATGGTGGTTGAGTCTGGCTACTGGAAAAACGAAAGGAGCAAAACGGATGTTAAAGGACACTGAACCCAACTTTTTTCTTTCATAATTCAGGATATAGCGATGACATTTTAAGCAACTTATAATTTACTCCTATTATAAATTTTTCTTTGTTCTCATTGCTATCTTTATTTTAAAAAGCAGAAATGTAAATCTTAGCAGCCAGGCCCATTTAAGATCAGCACCATGGATAGCGCTTGCTTATTGGAGGTTTACATTTACCCACCAATAAGCAAGCATAACCCAGGTTCTCAACCAAAAATGGTCAGGTTCCTATGCATCACATTCCTGCTTTTTAAATAAAGACAGGAGTAAAGTAGAAAGTTGCTTAAAAATTAAATGCTCTATCTGAATCATGAAAGAAAAATGTTTGGGTTTAGAGTCCCTTTAATTTGTTTTAAAAATATTTGGCTTATATGTTATTCTATAGCAACACCCTTTCTAATAAAACAAATAAAGTGTGTACATGAAAACCAATATCTACAGTTGTATGCAAAAGTTTAGGCACCCTTTACAATTTCCATGATTTTCATTTATAAATAATTGGGTGTTTGGATCAGAAATTTCATTTTGATCTATCAAATAATAAGGGACACGTAATATTTCAGTAGTGAAATGAGGTTTATTGGATTAACAGAAAATATGCATTATACATCCAAATGAAATTAGACAGGTACATAAATTTGGGCACCCAAACAGAAATATTACATACAATATTTAGTAGAGCCTCTCTTAGCAAAAATAACAGCCTCTAGACGCTTCCTATTGCCTGTACTAAGGGTGTCTGGATTCTGGATGAAGGTATTTGGACCATTGCTCCTTGCAAAACACTCCTCCAGTTTAGTTAGGTTTTATGGTTGCCGAGGTCATGGACAGCCCGCTTTCAAATCACCTGCAGATTTTCAAATGATATTCAGGTCTGGGGACTGGGATGGCCATTCCAGAACATGTACTTGGGTTCCTCTGTGTTTTGGGTCGTTGTCTTGATGAAATATCCAGCCCTGGTGTAACTGTGATTGATTCCTCAACAGTTATTCTCAAGTATCTGCTGATATTGAGTGGAAATCCATCCGAACTCAACTTTAACAAGATTCCCAGTACAGGCACTGGCTACACAGCCCCACAGCATGATGGAACATCCATCACATTTTACTGTGGCAATGTGTTGTCTTGGAACGCTGTGCCGCTGGTTATGGACCAAATAACTCAATCTTTCTTTCATCAGTCCACAGCACCTTCTTCCAAACGAAGCTGCTTGTCCAAATGTGAGTTTGGCATACCTCAAGCGACTCTTTTTTGTGGCGTGTGTGGCAGAAAAGGCTTCTTCCGCATCACTCTCCCATACAGCTTCCCTTGTGTAAAGAGACGCTGAATTGGTTGAACGATGCACAGTGGACACCATCTGCAGCAAGATGATGTTGTAGGTCTTTGGAGGTGGTGTGTCTGTGGACTGTTTTTGACCTTTCTCATTATCCTTTGCCTCTCCGATATTTTACTTGGCCTGCCACTTCTGGCTTTAACAAGAACTGTGCCTGTGGTCTTCCATTTTCCTCACTATGTTCCCTCACAGTGGACACTGACAGCTTCAATCTCTGCAATAGGCTTTTTGTAGCCTTCCCCTAAAGCATAATGTTGAACACTCTTTGTTTTCAGGTAATTTGAGAGTTGTTTTGAGGCCCCATATTGCTACTCTCAAATGGACAAGGGTGCCCAAAGGTATGCACCTGTCTAATTTCGTTTGGATGCATATTGCACATTTTCTGTTAATCCAATAAACCTAATTTCACTACTGGAAATGATTACTGTGTCCTTCAGTTATTTGATAGATCAAAACGAAATTGCTGATCCAAACACCCAATTATTTATAAATAAAAATCATGGAAATTGTCAAGGGTGCCTAAACTTTTGCATACAACGGTATATACAGAAACTTCAAAGGGACAGTCAAGTAAAATTACACTTTCATGATTTAGAGCACCACAGTTTTAAACAACTTCCCAATTCACCTTCCATTATCTAAATATGCAGTCTTTTTGTATTTTTGTATGCACACTTTCTGAGGGGGCACCAGGGGGAGCTCCTACGGAGCATGTGCAAGAGTTAACAGGATATACATCTTTGCATTGTGTGATTGGCTGATGGCGGTCACATGATGCATTAGGAAGAAAAATGTAACTGATATTTGTCAGGAAAAAAAAAATCTACTAAATTAAAATTCAAACTATGTGGTTTTGCATCGTCTCTTTATTATGCATTTATTGATCTTGTTATTCTTCTGTGTTTAGTTTTAACTCTCTGCATTTTACCTTTGTTGCATTTTAAAAACAACAAAAATTGTTTTTCTTCCCTTTGTGCTTAATCCCTTAGCGCCGTTAGAACAGCATGGAATGTCCTAAACCGATCTGGCATCCTGCAGCCTCCTGCACTTTCAGAATGGGAACTCGGACGGGGGGCGTGCCTAGCATCGTAGCCAGTTCCCCACAATCTTGATGCCACCCTTGAAATCACGTGACAGCATTGACAATTTTTATAGCAAGTGTTTTACATCAGAACTTTGTTCCGATGGTTGAACACTGGCCCCTGCATGAAGGGGGTTAAATGCTTCCAGGGTATTTACACATATACAGATATACACACAAGAAATATCTTCAGAAAGTCTTTGGTATGCACAGGACTATCCTTGCTCATCTCAGCCATGTTTTCCTAGACAGTTATGAGTTACACATGCTGCAGGGTGCTGTGCCTCTGGTTGGTCAACACTATCATGTTCCTCCTGGCCATCCCTGCACCATGGGTAACTCATAACGTGTCTAGGAATACATGGCCGAGATGGCACACCTTCCTGTAACATATGCACCATCTACTATAGAGTGAGTATAGAGCCAAAACAGAGAACTGCTCAGGCTTTGTTTGTATGAAGCAGGTGGCAGTGGTAACTGATTGGCTGTACCAAGTACCCGCCCACCCACAAAAAAAAAAGAAAAAAGTGCTCAGGAGGTTGCCATGACAGAAAGATAAACACACACCCAAAGAGGTGGCAAAGCTATACCTTGTACAATAATAATTAAACAACCAGGCCTCTTGCATATTTGGCATATGCCAATGATTTAATAGGCTAAGAATTTTATTATATAGAGGGCTAGATTTATTAAGCCCCTACGGCAGCAATTTCTCTCAAGAACTTTGCTTGCTGGATTTATCAAGCAGCGGTCACCAGACTGATCGAGTCCGACCGAGGAGATTGGAAAGCTCCTGCTGCGCGTTATTAGCTGTGCGTGGGGCAGGGGCAGGATTGCACGCGAGCGCAAAATTGCGCACTGTGTGCAATGTTAATTACCCTGCGGGTAATTTCACCCCGCCACAGGCAAGCTGAGGAATACAGGGGCGCAGTATACGCGCCCCTGTACGCCTCAGCATTGAAAAATCTAGGCCCATAATGGTTCCTTTAGGTACCATTTCATTTTAAACTGGGATTACACATATTGATTCCATCAGAAATCTATATTGATGGAATTCCTTGCATTGGTCTAGTTACGTGGTTACAAGATCTAGCTTCAAGGTTAAACTACTCCCTAATCAAGATTAGTGACAACCTAAATGCCATATTATTGACTATTGAAGATTGCTACAGGTCAATATGCTGCCATGCTGAAAAAGAGTAAACATCAATAATCTTTTTAAAGGAGTTGCTGCTCATTAATCAAACTGTTACAAATAATTAGGCTCAAAAAAAAAAAAAGGGGCAAACACAAATATTTAAAAATAGTAAAGATGTGCAGATGACCTAACTAAATTATCATTTCATTGTGGGTAAAGTGATAATAAAAAAAACCTACTTATTGAAACTGATATGCATTAAATTGTAATTTAACTGAGTTTTATATCTTGTTATTATTAAAGGTACAGTGTGCTGCAGGAAATATCTGGGAATGTGCCACTGTCAACGACAGTACATGAAAATGCATTGTACTCAGGCTAATGCAAAATGTGTTAAATGGACACTACAGCAAAATGTGTTTACTCTTAAAGGGATAGTCTAGTCAAATTAAACGTTCATGATTCAGATAGGAACATGCAATTTTAAGCAACTTTCTAATTGACATCCAATTACCAAGTTTTCTTCGTTATCTTGGCATCTTTTTTATTTGAAAAAGCAAGAATGTAAGCAAAGAGCCGGCCCATTTTTTGGTTCAGCACCTGGGTAGCGCTTATTGATTGGTGTCGAAATGTAGCCACCAATCAGCAAGGCAATACCCAGGTGCTGAAACAAAAGCTCCTAAGCTAACATTCAAATAAAGATACCAAGGGAACGAAGAAAATTGATAATAGGAGTAAATTAGAAAGTTGCTAAAAATTGCTGCTTCATCATGAAGAGTTTATTTAGATAATTCCTTTAATGTGTTCCAAATATTTGCTTACCAGCTATTTTATATAGTGGTTCACACTCATCTGGTATGGTTAAGTATTTTAAATTATAAGGTTTTTAAATATTTTTAAAGGGACAGTCTACTTGATTTTTTTTATTGTTTAAAAAGATAGATAACGCCTTCACTACCCATTCTTCAAAGCTTTGCCATAACCGACATTGTTTATATTAATTAAACCTCTAAGTTTGCCTGGTCTAAGGCCCCATGCAGGCCGCCCCTTATCTCAGTGCTTTTAGAAATTTGCAACAACAGCTAGACAGTGCTAGTTCAGGTGTACCATATAGATAATATTCTGCCCATGGAGAATGATAATGGATATGCAAGGAAACAGCACTGATTGGCTAAAATGCAAGATTGTAAAAGAAACTGAGATAAGGGGCAGTCTTTAAGGGCTTAGATACAGGTAATCATAGAGGTAAAAAGTATATTTACTATATAACAGTATTGATAAATGCAAAACTGGGGAATAAGTAACAAAGGGATTATCAATTATTTTTTTTAGGTAGACTGTCCATTTATGTAATCACTATTTCATGCTTGTGACACCTGTCTATATGCTGGTACACTGTGTGCAAGGACCATAACCTCCCTGTAAATGCTTTGAGAATCAGCAACTATGCTCATGATATCACCAAACGCAATTGGAGCGTGCATGATCAGAATATGTGCATCATCATATCAAAATCGGGATCTTGTACAATAAACCTTACCAAAAAAGCTGTGATAATATTTAATAGAAATATTTCTGCTAAAGCAAGTGTACGGGCAAAAAGGTTTCCTTATCGAAACGGAAGACATAGTGATGATAGCTTTTATTTTATTGTTAAAGGGGAAACCGTACTCAAAAATGTGCTGCCATCCAACAGCTTTAAATATATTGAAAAAAACTATCAAAAACAAAAGTTGCTAAAATTTATATAAAATAATATACCAACGTCAGATCTCCAATTTCCTCCCGGGCTGGTCTCAGGGACTGCCCAAACTATGTCTAAGACAAGCCTAGCTAGCAGTAGTGCAGGAAATTTACATAGTGTTTTCAATAAAGGATACCAAAAGAACAAAGTAAATAGAAGTGAAATTAAAGGTGTGTTAAAATTACATGGTTTCTATCTGAATAATACAACTTTAATTCTCACTTTCCTATCCCTTTAAAGGGATAGGGAAAGTCAAATTAAACTTGCATGATTCAGATAGAAAATGTCATTTTAAGACACTTTTAAATTAACTTCTATCTTCAATGCTTTGTTCTCTTAGTATCCCTTGTTGGAAAAAGAATATGCACATATCATACACTAGTGGGAGCTAGCTGCTGATTGGTGCTGCCACACATTTGTCTCTTGTGATTGGCTAACTAGATGTGTTCAGCTTCCTGCCAGTAGCGCAATGCTGTTCCTTCAGCATGGATAACAAGAGAAATGAAGGGAAATGTGATAATAGGAGTCAATTGAAAGTTGTTTAAAATTGCATGTGCTATCCAAATCATAAAAGAAAATTGTTTGGGTTACTAACCCTTTAAATTCACATATTTGTCATGCAAGAAAAATAAAATAGGTTTAGATGTTTCCTTTCATATGAGTAGTACGGTGTCTCTTTAATTTCTTTAAGCTGTATCTGTTGTGTTTAGAATGCCAACCATTATCAAATTAGGGAGCCCTGATGATTATGTGTTTCTCCTGCAGGCAATATTTAACAACCTACAGACTGGGGGAAAAAATCTGAAACATCATTACATAGATCTTCCCAATCTTTATCTAAAGCTGTTCTCTTTAGAAGAACTAACACTACGGTGATAGCTTTGAAATCTCTCAGGAATTAGATGCGCAGGAGTGATAGCGATGAACTCCCAGTTAATAAACCTAGAGTGCATATTCCTGCAGAATGATCAATTCCGAATGTCCGAAGGCATGTCTGATACACTGATTTACTCAATCCTGCTACCTAATACTAATAATGCTGATGTTCAGCCCCTAGATAACAATGCAAGTCTGCTTATTTAAAAAGGGAGATCATTGGCTATAAATCAAAAGTATTTCTCAGTACTAAAGCGATGCTCTGGAATTTGCAATTTCACTTTCTAAACAAAGTCTATTGCTTGTAAAAGTGATTACGGTTTTCAATTGAAAATTAAAATGGACATAAAAGTCAAAATTAAACTAATGGGTCAGTAGAGAGAGTGCAATTTTAAGATATTTTTAAATGTACTTCTATTACCAAATTTACTTAATTCTCTTGGTATTCTTTGTTGAAAAGCATACCTAGCTAGGCTCAGGAGCAGTGATATGCCCATCTAAAACACAAGCTGGATGATTGGCCGGCTACACACATATTAGATTTTTCATGGATCACCAAATATGGTTAAAGGGATAGGAAACTTAAAATTAAACTTGCATGATTTTGATATAGCAGGTCATTTTAAAGGCACGTTTAAATACACTTCTATTTTTAATGTGCTTTATTCTCTTGGAATCTCTTGTTGAAAAGAATACGCACATATCCTAACACTAGTGGGAGCTGCTGCCAATTGATGCATGCACACATTTGTCTTCTGTGATTGGCTAACTTGATGTGTTCATCTTGCTGCCAGTAGTGCAATGCTGTTCCTTCAGCAAAGGATAACAAGGAGAACAAAGCAAGTTCTTATGCAAAATGATATGCCCGGATAAGTTTGTGTTTTTTTTTTTATTATGTTTCCTTCTCCTGTTTACTAGCTGCTTGTCTGTCTGACATTACACAGCTGAGCTCCAAAAATACTTTATTTCCTGACTGGGCAATCTTCTATTCCTGAAAATGCAGTCACCTTTTACTGCAAATATGAAAAACATTTTTAAAATACCAGTAAACACAATAGAATTGCTTAATCAACCGATGCAAGATAACAAGACAATACAGTAGCATTGACTCTGAATTTCAAATGAGTAGTAGAGTCTTTTCTAACACATTTCAAAGTTTATTTCCACTCCCCCTGGACCATGTTGATAGCAATCAGCCAATCACAAATGCATATACGTATAGTCTGAGTTCTTGGCACATGCTCAGTAGGAAGCTGGCAACTCAAAAAAGGTGTAAATATAAAAGACTGTGCACATTTTTTTTAATGGAAGTGTAAATTGGAAAGTTTTTTTAAAATTGCATGCTGTATCTGAATCATGAAAATGTAATAAAACCCAAGTGTCCCTTTAAGTTAAATTGTGCGCTGCCCAGAAATAATAACAACGCACTATTTATTAGAAAGTCACAGGTCACACCAAATGTTTCCATGGCTAACTTATTTTTCTTCTCCTGAAATTACCTTATATAAACTAAGAGGGGAGCTAGAGTTCTTATTAAGTAGGCTTGAGCTTACTGATTTAACGGAATGTTACGCAGTAATTCATTGGGCTCACTTTAGAAGCTTATTTACATCTGGTTCTCTGATTGGTCAAATAGAAACATAGAATTTAAAAGACCCCTTCAAGTCTACCCATATTAGTTGTGCAGTATTAAACTTACTTATATCTTAGGATAGCCTTATGCGTGTCCCAGGCGCACTTTTTAAGTCGTGTTTACCACCTCTGTTGAAACTTTATTCCAAGAATCAACCATCCTTTTCTATAAAAAAACTGCTTCCTTATATTTCTCCTGAACCTGGCTACACTATCTTAAAGGGATCTAAATCCAAATTTTTTATTTCATGATTCAGATAGAGGCATTCAATTTTAAGCAACTTTCTAATTTACACCTATTATCAAATTTCCTTTGTACTCTATCTTTATTTGAAGAGCAGGAATGTAAAGCTTAGGAGCAGGCCTATTTTTATTTAAATAAATATATACTTAGCCGGGATCTAGCGACCATACTCGCACAATTCAGCAGCAACCAATAATTAAATCACAGAACTACGTAGGCAATATGGAAGGAATTGAAAGTAAAATGTATAAACGATTTTGATGCGGCCGGTAATAAAAATAATTGCCACTAGTCCACATTGTTTTAGTGCCATGTTTAGTTTCAATGAAAGAATGTTGTTTGGAAAACATGTTATTCAAATGGTACCTGTGTGGTAATATCTATAAATATATATATATATATATATATATATAGTTTAAAGGCCTACAGTGTACACATTGTTTAGCAATTTGCAAACCAATATATTTTTCTAGGAACCTCAGCACATAAAAATCTACAAATTAGAACCACAGAGGCTTTTGCAAATCAGTTACTTCTTTCAAACAAAATCATTGTGCGGGTCAAATATGGCAACCCTGCTTAGTTAGATGTAATAAAAAAGGCTGAATTAGCGTAGTACAAGGCAGGTTAACGTTTTGATAAACTCTGGCATATAGTGGCAGCTTTGATGAAATACAGAGAAGCCATTTCTTCCCTTGAATAATAAAGGCTTTTCCTAATTTCGACCAGAACCAAGTCTGAAAATGTTGCAGTCGTGTGTGACTCACAGGATCCTTGGGGAATGCAAGGCGGGGGGAGGAGAGAGTGCGAGTATGCGAGTATGTGTATAATCCAACAGTGCCTAAAGCTTTTGAGATCCTAAACCACTTCAATAGCACAAACCAGATTCATTAAAAACCCTGGCTGAATTCCAGCAGTGAAAATTGAAGAAGTATATTTATTGCATTTTGCTCAAATAAATCTAAAAATGTGTGAATCATATTCTTCTGAGACATGAGGAAAAGGAGTAAACAATCTTAGGGCTAATACGGTACAGGGAAAATATGATGAAGAACAAATACATGTGAAAAAAAAGTACTGTGATACAAAATACAAATTAAAATTCAGTATAACAAAAATACACAAATATCATTATTTAAATTAAGCTATTTTAATTGTGGGCAATTTATGGACATAAAACTATTAATTATTTCTACCTTTTATTACAATTTAGACTAAAATGAAATTAGAAATGAATACAAGTAGTTTAAGGTACAAATTTAGCAGAAAGCCATTTACCAAGAGTGTTATTAATTGGTTTAGGAGCACTAGATGGCAGCACTATTTCCTGTCATGTAATACTAATCTTATACATTAGCAAGAGCACTAGATGGCAGCGCTATTTCCTGTCATGTAATACTAATCTTATACATTAGCAAGAGCACTAGATGGCAGCACTATTTCCTGTCATGTAGAACTAATGTTATACATTAGCAGGAGCACTAGATGGCAGCACTATTTCCTGTCATGTAGAACTAATGTTATACATTAGCAGGAGCACTAGATGGCAGCACTATTTCCTGTCATGTAATACTAATGTTATACATTAGCAAGAGCACTAGATGGCAGCACTATTTCCTGTTATGTAGTACTAATGTTATACATTAGCAAGAGCACTAGATGGCAGCACTATTTCCTGTCATGTAATACTAATGTTATACATTAGCAAGAGCACTAGATGGCAGCACTATTTCCTGTCATGTAATACTAATGTTATACATTAGCAAGAGCACTAGATGGCAGCACTATTTCCTGTCATGTAGTATTAATGTTATACATTAGCAAGAGCACTAGATGGCAGCACTATTTCCTGTCATGTAATACTAATGTTATACATTAGCAAGAGCACTAGATGGCAGCACTATTTCCTGTTATGAAGTACTAATGTTATACATTAGCTATAACACTAGATGGCAGCACTATTTCCTGTCATTCAGTACTAATGTTATACATTAGCAATATCACTAGATGGCAGCACTATTTCCTGTCATGTAGTATTAATATTATACATTAGGCAAGAGCACTAGATGGCAGCACTATTTCCTGTCATGTAGTACTAATGTTATACATTAGCAAGAGCACTAGATGGCAGCACTATTTCCTGTCATGTAATACTAATGTTATACATTAGCAAGGAGCACTAGATGGCAGCACTATTTCCTGTCATGTAGTACTAATGTTATACATTAGCAAGAGCACTAGATGGCAGCACTATTTCCTGTCATCTAGTGCTTCATGCATGTGCACGCTACCTATCTAGGTATATCTTCAACAAAGAATAGGAAGAAAACAAAACAAATTTGACAATAGAAGTAAATTGGACACTTTTTTAAAAATTGTATTCTCTATCTGAATAATGAAAGAAAAAAATGTGGGTTTTATGTCCCTTTGAAATCCATTTTCCTTTTTGTTTCATAACTCAGACAATGCAATTTTACACAACTTTCCAGTTTTACGTCTAATACAAATATTATTTGTTTACTTGGTGTGCTTTGTTAAAATGCAGGGAAGGTAAGCTCAGGAGTGTGCACGTGTCTGCAGCACTTATATAGCAGCAGTTTTGAAAGAATGTTGGCAACACTTGTTCCTGCCATGCAGTGCTCCAGATATGTGCACTGCCTACCTAGGTATCTCTTCAACAAAGAAGACCAAGAATGTAGCAAATATGATAATGAAAGTAAACTGCAAACTTTTAAAGAATTGTGTGCTCTGTCTGAATCATGAAAAACTCTTCTCTTTTGTACATTCGATATTTCTCTACACATCTGTAGTAGTTATGTATTAAAAAAGATCTTAAAAATATGAGAGAGAGGAGAGAGAGAAAATAACTCATTGTGTAGTTCATTAAGAAATCTAGACAGGCCAGAAGGTTTGCTTTTCCCACAGAAAAACTCTGAATTACATTGTTTTCAATGCAGCAAAGGATTCTGGGTAAGATATGTAAATGAGGTTCACAATGACACACTTTTTTTACTTAAAGGGACAGCCTACCATAGAATTGTTATTGTTTTAAAAAGATAGATAATCCCTTTATTACCCATTCCCCAGTTTTGCATAACCAACACAGTTATATTAATGTACTTTTTACCTCTGTGATTACCTTGTATCTAGGAACCTTCTTCCAGCCCCCTGATCACATGACTGTGACTGTTTATTATCTATTGTCTTAAATTTAGCATTGGTGTGTGCTAGATCTTAAATAACCTCCTGTGCCTGAACACAGTGTTATCTATATGGCCCACGTGTACTTTCTGTCTCTTTGTGTTGAAAAGAGATTTAAAAAGCCTGTGATAAGAGGCAGCCCTCAAAGGCTTAGAAAATTAGCATATGAACCTACCTATGTTTAGTTTAAACTAAGAATACCAAGAGAAAAAAGCTAATTTTATGATAAAAGTAAATTGGAAAGTTGATTAAAATTAAAAGTCCTATCTGATAATGAAAGTTTAATTTATAGTAGACTGTCCCTTTAAGGTCTGGTTTTAAACAGACTCCCTTTATGCCAAAGTATCGCTGTTCACACAGCTTATAAGCTTAGCTAGGGTTAGTGCAGTGATTAAGAACCATCACAGGACAGACTGTTTCGTGGTGCTTGCCACTCATCAGCTGGGAGAAAGTTTGAATCACTGCTGGGTGAAGTTGATTTTTGGACAAAATACAACATTTAATATTAGGGGGAGGCAAAAGTGAGTTTAAAATCCTCCACTACGCACAAAATATAGAGAAAATAACTCATTGTGTAGTTCATTAACAAATCTGAACAGGCCAGAAGGCTTGTTTTTCCCACAGAAAACTTCTGAATTACATTGTTTCCAATGCAGCAAAGGATTCTGGGTAAGAACCTCATTTGCATATCTTACCCAGAATCTGTTGCTGCATTGGAAACAATGTAATTCAGAGGTTTTCTGTGGGAATAAACAAGCCTTCTGGCCTGTCCAGATTTGTTAATGAACTACACAATTAGTTATTTTCACTATATTTTGTGCGTAGTGGAGGATTTAAACTCACTATTTGCCTCCCCTAATTTTAAATGTTGTTGTTTTATGTATTCCCACCTGGTTTCTTCAGTTTAAAAGAAGAAAAGTATGGTTACTCCAAAATAAAAGTTCTTTATTGAAGTAAATTAAAATTCCAGGAGAAAGAATGGTGAAATTGAGCGTAGCCATTGGCTATGATTACGGCGTCCAGCCGAAACGCATAAGCCTGTGGTGCTACACTCATTTCACCATTCTTTCCTCCTGGAATTTTAATTTACTTCAATAAAGAACCTTTATTTTGGAGCGAACCATCCTTTTCTTGCTTTTCTACTGCTATACCAGTAAGGCTTGCTCCCAAGCACGGTTGGATTCCTGCTGCAGTTTATGTTTACTGCTAAAGCTCCGTTGAGCGTGTCAGTCCAGCCCCTGATCGTTGACGTCATCCCCGTCATCTGGATACAACTTGTGAGGGTTGCCTGCCATAGAGGGTTAGAGACACAGACGAGCTCGGTGTGGAGATCCCTTCGGATCCAAAATAGAAGTCTCTGCACCCTGGTAAGGCTAACTTGGATACACCGATTGTTTGGCTATGAACATTTGACAATATTACAAGGGACTGTGACTTGGTTTGTTGTGCAACGTATGAGCACTGTACCTTTGCAGCAGCTTTACACTCAGCTGTAATTCTGATAATTGTTTATCCACGAGCTCTAAGGCCCATTCTATTTGCTTTTGTTTTCTCTTTATTCAGTTTAGTCAGAAAATGTTTGAGTATCATGTCAAATGCTCTATTATAGAGTAACAAATTTACTCTCTTTTTATTATAAGTTTTAGCCATTGCAAAGAGATTAAATACAAAGCCAAAGTTGTGCATCAGTGGGAATTCCCAATAAGGATACAGATGGTTAGCAAATGAGAAGGGTGGGGTATGTGCGTATGCCCAAATCATTTGCTGATTTCTCATCTGGAGCAAGAATGGAGGAGTCACAGGATGGAAAATTAGAGTGTGAATAGGGTTTTTAATTTTTTACACTAAAATGTCCTTTAAAGATTCTTCAGTGCCTATCTAATCTTGGATCACAATTACCTTCTTGGCTGCTAATGTCTCCAAATAGTTAACATAGCAATGGGTTGCAAGCCCATTGTGCGTGATGATCTGATTAATTAAGAGGTTATTTCCACTACATTGGTTTGGGCTAAGGCTAACTTGTTAACACCAATTTACTGCAGGACTTTTAGGACATCCAATGGGTCAACAAGCGGAAGAAATCAAACCACTTACTAAAAGTTATTTTTTTTTTGTTATTTAAAGGGACACTCAAGTCAAAATAAACTTTAAATGATTCAGAAAGGAACATGCAGTTTTAAGACACTTTCGAATCTACTTCCATTATCAAATTTTGCACAGTCTTTTTATATTCACTTTTGCGGGAACAAGATTACTGAGCATGTGCACAAGCTCACCAGAGTATTACGTACACTAGTTTGTGATTGGCTGATGTCTGCCACATGATACAAGGGGCTGTAAAATGGGAGAAATTGTATTTGTCAGAAAAAAATCTACTGCTTATTTGAAATCAGAGTAAGGGGCATATTTATCAATGTGCGAGCGGACATGATACGAAGTAGCGTATCATGTCCACCGCACATCGATAAATGCAGACATGCATACGCTGTCGGCATTTATCATTGCACCAGCAGTTCTTGTGAACTGCTGGTGCAATGTCGCCCCCCTGCAGATTCGAGGACAATCGGCCACTAGCAGGGGGTGACAATCATTTCGATAAGGTTGATTTCTGTCTGCGGCCTCAGAGCAGATGGACAAGTTATGGAGCAGCGGTCCTTCATACGGAGCTTGATAAATATGCCTCTAAGTGTTAACTCATTATGCACTTGTTAATTATGTAATTCTACTGCATTGAGTGGTCCTCAACAGATAAAATAAAATATTTTCTTTAACCCAAAAGGTATTTTTTTCTGATTTTTCATGGGCCTTAGACACTGTGCCTTATGGATAATGTGGTGTCGCACTACAGTCACATACAAGATTATTGATGTCACATTGCCATGGCCAGTGTTATACCAACCTAAATGTTTAGTGAGTATAAGGTTGCTAATAGTATATTTCAATATTTTATCTACCCATATCAAGCAGTTACCAATGTGTTTAACTATATTTTAGACAACACATAAAAAAAGCAAAAAACACAAATTGGTGTAGGGTTGGCACAAGTCTTTTATTGGCATGCTTTGAAATGGCACATTGCCCATGAAATTGAAATAAATTTCTGGATGGAAAATTACCAGAAGCAAAATACTGCTCTACCACAAAAAAATAAAATAAAAAAAAATACTTTCTAGCAGAAGTCCGGAAAGCATTATTCCAAGCTCTAGGAATCCTACCAAAATAAACAGATCTTAAAAACCAAGGGATTGAAAAGCACAAACTCTTTGATAACCAACAAAACATTTTTTGGATTGCTTTTATAGATGAACGTTCTTCAAATCTCTAAATGACTACATAACAGGATGTTAAGTGTCACCCACTGAGAACTGCTGACCTTAACTTCACCTGTGTTGCCATGAGGACTTGGCAAGCTTTACGTGGAGCTGAAGAAATGTAACCTTCCCTGGCATTAAATGAAAGTAACTGCAAAGTTTACTTTTATGCCAATGGCCAGAAGGAAAACTCCAGTTACCGACGAACTCTTGGAGGGCAGATTTAATACCACATTTTACAACATTCTTATTCAGAAAAGGAATAGACTATTGAAAATCTATTGATGGCGACATTTAAATTAGTACTGAAGAAGATTAAATCACATATATAGCTAGTCTACTATAATAAAATACCCACCTTTCTTGAAATAATATAAAAATAATAGGCTTCTCAAAACATCAACTTGTTCCTTGCTCTCTCTATCAGTAACAAAAGAAGTATAGAAATTACATTTCACATATTCGTGGCTAAAAATGAATAGCTTTGGTTAAATTAACATTTGATTTTGAACAGAAGGTTATCTATAAGATTAGTATTTGACACTCAAGTTCTGGATTTTCACTTTCTTAAAATATTTTTATACCATTTATTTTTAAATTTATTGTCGATGTTTCCTAACTTGCCTGCCAACTAAACATATTCAACCCAAGAAATCAAAGCCAACCTAGCACTAGTGGGAGGTCTTTACTATGCTAAAAAGGTATCTTTAGTGCACGACCTTCCCTTAAAATACCAGGCAATCCCCTCTCAATGAGCATGACAACCCTAGACAATCATTTTGGTCATGTTCAGAGAGGGATTGCCTAGTATTTTGGGGCTGTACTGACCTCGTTTGGTGGGATCAGGACTGATATACTTCAGCAATGTTCTTCTCTGTGAAAAGCACAAATTGGCTAAAATAGAGCACAAAAATTATATCTATTGGGGCATAAAAAAGCGCTAAAATTGAAGCACGAAAACAATGAAAATGTAGATCTATTTTGTTACATGACAGTTTGTTGAAGAGGGGTGTTAACAAAGCTACTAGGGGCTGTATAAATATTACTATTGGTCTATATATGACTTACATAGAGAATAGTTGCTTATTTTCAGTGATAAATAATGCAAAGTTCTCTTCAGCTCTCCTATGGAGAAGCGCAAAGAAAAAACTTTTTTTTTTTTTTTATAAATTTGAGCGCAAGCTGGGGAGAATTGATAGAACAGAAAGGAGAATTCCCCAAATGATTAATAAATCCATTCCCTTAATTTTTACTGGAAAGTCATTTTAAAGATGTGTGAGATGTATAGTAATGTATAAGCCTAGAATATTTTTTTTCTTTTAATAAAACAGCCTGGATCACTAATAACTATAGGGATATTTACATGTCAAACAAACAGGAAACTTTGCACATTAGAATATAAAAATGATTTTTACTAAGTAAGAATACTGCAAGAGACGAAAATGCTATAGTTTTATTGGAATACTGAGTTTGCACACAGTGTAAAAAGCAATAAGGGTGTGGACCATAAAATTAAGAACAAAGATGCACTATGATTCTATCCGCATGATAACAACAAATCTCAATGCACCCTGTGATTTTTGGAGACTAAGTTATGTGCAATATTAATAACAAACAATAAATAAATAAAAGAAAGCTTATTTCTGTTTTTTGTTATTAATATAACAATTTTACAGTACTTAGTAAATCAATGCTTTGATTATCTGAAAATACGTTTTAGTAATGTTCAATCAGGACCACATAAACTCTAAAGAAATGTAGAAAATGCAAACTCTGTGCCCTCGACTTTTTTTATATTGTATAGTTAGTGATGTCACCATCATGACGTTATAAAGGAGATCTGAATCAGAGGCGCTAATACATAAGACCTAAGCCAAGTTCTAAATGCCCCACTCTTCCCAAGTGGGATGTAATACTATGCAATACAAAGGATTAGACTTAACTGGTGCTGAAAAAGCTACAGTACTTGTTACCATAAATCTAACACAAATGTGAAAAATTATAAATGTGATATCTTAATCAAAAAATCCTTTGTTACACGTTTAAAACCACTGTGCGCTATTTCAATAATCAATATTTGGTATTGAGAAACTAAAATCCAATAACGGGATGTCTCCCTTTTAAAACTGTTAATGATAATAACACCCTACCACCTTGTTAATAATATTTAGGTATATTAACAAGGTGGTTATCATTAATGGTTTTAAAAAGGGGAAATGTCCCGCTATTGGATTTTAGGTTTCTCAATGCCAAATATTGGTTATTAAATTATTACACAGCAGGTTTAAATGTGTAATGAAGGATTTTATGATTAAAATGTCACATTTATCATTGTTCATATTTGTGTTAGATTTATGATAACAAGTACTGTCGTTTTTTTGCCAGTTCCAGTCTAATCCTTTGTATTACAATTATCTAACTTCCATTGCAGGACTTACCCTATTGGGCCACTTAATGCAAAACTGAATATTTTGATAACCTCCCTTTCTTTACACCAACTTCACAACTTATCCAATTGAACAGAGCCAGCGCTCTAACTCTCCACCTTTTGGCTGCACAAGCTGTGTACAGGTCACAAAACTCAGCAGGATAGCTCTGGTTCCTGGGGTTACACATAAAGTCTGGGGTCTTGGGTTAATATATACTGTATATATATTGTTATATATATATGGTGAATAAGCATGGAAGTTTATGTACTGCTGTACTGGTGTCAGTTTAAGCCATAAAATATATGGTGTAACTGTGGTATGGGGGCAGTAATCCAATTTGCTCTGCTGAACTAGGGTCACTATAGCTGAGAAAAAGACCAAAGCATAAGTAGGGCAGATAATATGAACTATGCTACACTTGACTAATGACTGGAAAAAAGAGGGGCGGTCTTTTTTTTTCTGTATTTCGTTCCAAAAAAAGTTGAATTATCTAAATTTTTGGTGGGTCGCTGATTAAACTCATTATTTATACACAGTCAAAAATATAATACAAACAAAATCTAAATTTAAAAAAAGAAAAAAAAAAAAAGATTTAAGGCATAGTGTTTCCAGATTAACAGTGATTTGTGAAGTTCCGTATATGCCACAAATCTTGACACTTTTATAGTTAGAGTAATCTGTTATGATGGTTATTCAATATATATTTTGATAGATCGCTTGATATCAACAGGTACAGTAGACTACCCAATGAAAACACAAAATTAATTAATCTATACTTCCTAGTATACTCATTTTCTGTTGTATGTAATACACTTATTATAATGAAATCTGCCAAGTTCAGAGTATCTGACTGACTAGATAATTAGTAAGTGGGGGGGAAAAAATAACATTTTATTAGGATAATAAAACTGAAATGTAAAACATTAAAACTAAGCAGGACAGAATGCACATTCCATTTGTGTTACTATAGCAACCCCAGTGCAAATGTTGTATCTCAAATATATTTAGTAACTTCCACTGACTGAGTGTTGTCTTTCGATGTAAAACTCACACTTGTGGGTCTGTGTCACCCTCTTTGACATGCAAAATTCACTAATAACAGTTAACAAATGGGGCCATAAAGTATCTTTTTGAAAAAGTCTTAACAAATCCAAGGAGCTATGGATCCTACAATTCTAGTTTTGGCTTCCACATTTTTGAATATCTTGACCTCATTTTGTGCAAAGTAACCGTACTGAAAATGCAAACTTTGTTACTTCCTAAATGAGCATGTGGGATTTAAGCATCGGTCTCAACGTACTAAAACAATCTTATAATTAGTTTCTGATAAAAGAGATTAGTACATATTTTGATAAACTATAGAAAATGTGCATCTATTAAACTAACAATAATAACAGTTTTAATATATTTATTACTTGATTTCTTTATCAAATTGGTTAACAACGGATCACAAAGGATTAATGATTGTGAATGTTATTATTATCATTTATTTGTATAGCGCCGCAAAATTCTGTAGCGATGGGTACAAAGATAGGGGTATACAATGACAAGGATTTGTGATAAAATACAAAACATAACAAACTAAACAAATCTAGTACAGGGGGAAGAGGTCCCTGCTCCGTAGAGCTAACAGTCTACAGGATGTTGGGGTTGGCATGAACAGGGAATCATTCTTTACTGTGCTCCACAAACAGTAACTCAATAATAGCTGTCAAAATGACAGTATTTGATTCATTTGAACCTCTAATGTGGACAAAATGTATCATGATCGAAAGAAGAGAACCTATACACCTACATTCGCCACTTGCATTGCTGCATCACACAGGAAATTTAGCTTTGCACAAGAAGATTCTTTGAGCAATGGCTGCCCCCTGCTCTCATGCAAGCAATTGCTCGAGAGCAAAGCATGTTAAGAACCCTGAATCAACAACTGTTGAGGTGACTGATCTCACCACTTCTGAGGTGTCAGAAAGGTGAAAGATGCAGTTTCTTCTTCTTAAATTTGCAGTGGCACAGCTTTCTAATGAGATCCTGCTATGAAAAGCCTCAAAAGTCTTAATATATTTTGCCCTGTGTCGACTTATAAAGAAAATTGAATTTTGGCACAAGAATTAGCAATTGTTTTGCCAAGTGGTGGTTTTGACAGAACCTAAAATTGAAAAAAAAAATGTGAATTATTAGGCTGTTTATAGATGATAGAGAAAAATAGAAAAATAAATAAACTGAAAAAGTTCAGATAATGTTTAAGGGGTGTAAACATTCAGAAATGAATATAAAATTAGTGCTATGCTAATAATTAACAAATAGAAATAAACATAACTAGCTCCACCCTTCTTTAGATTTATGCATGTATGCACTGGCAGCCCTCGGTACTAGTTTCCAAAACATCCAAGAAAAAACACTAAATTAATTTGTGGCCCCCGGAAAAAGCAGAACTAACAATATGACTTTGGGGCTTTTCTGGCGAGTGGGCAAATATTGTATCAACTGGCATAATCTTGAAATAAACTAAAGTAGACAATTGTTTAAAAAAAATCAATATAGAGTAGTATATTTAAGACTACTTTTTAAATGCATATAAACATAGTGCCTATATATTTCTCATTTTGAGGATGTTATGCTTAGCGTTCACTGTTTTCTCATGCAATTCTCTGAAAAGCAATGTGTATTCTTAACTTAAGTCTGGTGTCATTAGCGGGTCTCTTTAAGTGTATACATGCACAGCTGTTCCAAGACTTTTTGAAGGATAATTCAACTGCATATTGTATTGTCTTGAAACATCCCTGACAAATGTACGTTAGTTGTGTAAGCAGATGTTCGCTTAGAAGTAATTTATGGTTTAAGGAAATTATATTTTGCTTTGTTGGACTAGAATTTCTAAAAATGTCACAAGAGATTAATGTAAATTATTCCAATATTGTAAACAGAAATTTGAACTTTGTACATATGTATTAAACATATAGTAAATGTAATCAATCTAATCTAGGTTCAGTCATATGAACAGTAAGAATAAAAGAGATTGAGATATAGACAGAGTAATTGGCATACACTCTTTCCAATGCTATGATTAATCTTAATTGTCATGTAGAAATCTTGTATTCCTAGAAAGAATGAAATGTCTTCCTAAACACCAGGGATCTCTATAGTTTATTAATAGGGTTAGAGGCATATTTTTGTGAATATATTGACTCATCTGTTCTTACACATGGATATTATGGATGAGTAAATATTCTGGCATATTTGTTTTTACAAAAAGGGTATTATGCTCTTTATCAAATGCAACATTTAAATATCAAATATAACAATTTAATATTTGTATATTAACATTACAGCATTGATTATCTAAAGACTGCAATGTATTTCTATTGAAATCAATGTTCAAATGTAATATTTGAATGATAACATTCGATACTTTAATGTTCATCTATGTTGTATAAAAACATTTGAATGTCAAAACAAATGTCAAGGGGAACATTCATTCTACCATCTAAATGCCCAAATGATGGCATCCTCTGATACTTAATAATTTAAATATACTCTATAAAAATTTGGACTCTCTCCCATCTTCAATTCTAAATATTTGGAAATCTCATTCTAATTAAATAAAAAAAAAAAAAGTAAAATCACCATAGCTGCGTTATCGGATAAAGTGACACCCTATTTGGGGTGTCTTTTCAAGATGGATACGTATTTTCTTGCAATAACAGAACAGCCAAAGATCACTAAACTTCAGAGATAACAAGGTTCATAGTTTGTCAACCAGATTCAAAATTGGTGTTAGTAGAAGATGTCGAATTAGCAAGGTAGACCTGTCACTCTAACAGGATTTATTTCACATTCATATTGTAATTAAACGAGTCTGAGCTATATAGTACCTGCTTAATTTTACTGTTTGTCCTTACTTAGGGTTAGGACTTCACAAAAAGGAGTCAGAAGACATTTTAGGAGCTTTGTCTCACTGACTCTGTAAATATGTAACTTAAATGACCAGTCAACACAGTAGATTTGCATTATCAACAAATGCAAGATAACAAGACAATGCAATAGCACTTAGTCTGAACTTCAAATGAGTGGTAGATTTTTTTCTGACAATTTTAAAGTTATGTCTTTTTCCACTCCCCCTGTACCATGTGACAGCCATCAGCCAATCACAAATGCATACACGTACCATGTAACAGCAATCAGCCATTCACAAATGCATACACGCTTATTCTTGCACATGCTCAGTAGGAGCTGGTGACTCAAAAAGTTTAAATATAAAAAGACTGTGCACATTTTGTTAATGGAATTAAATTGGAAAGTTGTTTAAAATGGCATGCTCTATCTGAATAATGAAAGTTTCATTTTGATTGAGTGTCCCTTTAAATGATGGTGCATTTTCAAATAAATTAAAACTATCCAATAACAAAAATAAATAAATTAGAAAAAACAAGAAGATTTAACATATGTTTTAGCTATATGGCTATATTTTCTCGTTTACAACAATCCTTCCATTTCTTTAGCTTGAACCATTTCTGTCTGGTTTATCTCTTTCCTAGAAGTCAATATTTAAGATTATTTTCAAGAATGGCAGTCAGTATCATTAAGATAAATAGACTCACAATGGATTTTTAAAGCCGTACTGCTTTCTTACTAGATTGATTTTGCGGTGGATCATAGTTAGATATTATATTTAGGTGGATAAGGAATTGGTAATGACTCAAGAACAGATGTAGGACTTAAAATCATAGGAAAGCGTTGCTGTACATCAATAAACTCTGCAGATCTGTTTTTATGAATAACAACCGCGCTCTAAAAAGGTATTCAGTTGTGCGTTTATCAACACTTCATTTACAAGAGAAAAGGGTATGTCATAAAAGTACAGTTCTAGAAAACATTACAAATTTCCTCTAGAGTAGTAAAAATATCATTTAAATTGAGAAAACATAAAAAACTGTTTGGACATTACATATTGAGTGCTAAATTAAGGAAAAATGAGCTTCTGCAGCCAATTTGAAATTCATTAAGGTTAACGAGACAATAAGTTTTTATTTCATGATTCAGATAGTTAGAGCACACAATTTTAAACAACTCTCTAATTTACTTCTATTATCAAATTTTCTTCATTTTTTGGTATCTTTTGATGAAAGGCTCAGGAGCGTGTATGTCTGGAGCACTTTATGGCAGCAGTTCTGCAAGATTGTTATCCATTTGCAAGAGCACTAGAGGGCAGCACTATCTCCTGCATGTAGCGCTTTAGACACCTACCTAGGTATCTCTTCATCAAAGAATACCATGAGATAGAAGCAAATTTGATAACAGAAGTAAATTGGAAAATTATTTATACTTGTATGTTCTGTCTGAATCACAAAGGAAAAAATGTGGGTTACATATCCCTTAAAAAAAGGAACAAAATTCAAAATGTTATCCTATATAATAAAAGGCCAGGTATGGTTGTCAGATGCAGTCATGCGCAGTAGAGACTGCACGAGGACAAACATACCTGGCTTTGAGCAGCAGAGGAGTGTGCACTGTGGAAGCTGCCTGGTGGGGGCGTGGCCGGGTGTGGCGTTATAGAGGCGTGGCCGGGCAGGAGCGCGCGTGAAGGGGCGATGGTCGACGGGAGCAGCCGTGGGTGGCAGCGGCGATGGTCAAGTGAGAGATAAAAACAGAGGGGAGAGAGGAGGGGGAGAGGGAAAGAGCAAAAGAAGGGGGGGGAGATAGAAAGCGAGTAAAAGAGAGGGGGGAAACAGAGGGGAGAGAGAGCAAAAGAGAGGAGAGGGGAGCAAAAGAGAGAGAGCAAAAGAGAGGAGGAAGAGAGAGAGAGCAAAAGAGAGGAGGGAGAGAGAGAGAGCAAAAGAGAGGAGGGAGAGAGAGAGAGCAAAAGAGAGGAGGGAGAGAGAGAGAGCAAAAGAGAGGAGGGAGAGAGAGAGCAAAAGAGAGGAGGGAGAGAGAGAGCAAAAGAGAAGAGGGAGAGAGAGAGGATAGAGGAGAGGAGGGGAGAGAGAGAGCAAAAGAAAGGAGGGGAGAGAGAGAGAGCAAAAGAAAAGGAGGGAGAGAGAGAGAGCAAAAGAAAGGAGGGGAGAGAGAGAGAGCAAAAGAAAGGAGGGAGAGCAAAAGATAGGGTGGAGAGAGAGCAAAAGAGTAAGGGGGAGAAAGAGCAAAAGAGAGGGGGGAGAGAGAGCAAAAGAGAGGGGTAGAGAGAGCAAAAGAGAGGGGTAGAGAGAGCAAAAGAGAGGGGTAGAGGGAGAAAAAGAGAGGAGAGAGAGCAAAAGAGGGGGGAGAGAGAGCAAAAGAGGAGAGAGAGAAAAGAGGGGGGAGAGGAGAGCTGGGAGAGAGCATAAGAGGGGGGAGGAGAGGAGCAAAAGAGGGGGGGTAGAGAGAGCAAGAAAGAGGGGGGGGAGAAGAGAGCAAAAGAGGGGGGGGAGAGAGAGCAAAAAGAGGGGGGGGGAGAGAGAGCAAAAGAGGGGGGGAGAGAGAGCAAAAGAGGGGGGGAGAGAGCAAAAGAGGGGGGAGAGAGAGCAAAAGAGGGAGGAGAGAGAGCAAAAGAGGGGGAGAGAGAGCAAAAGAGGGAGAGAGAGCAAAGAAGGAGAGAGAGCAAAAGAGGGGGGAGAAAGAGCAAAAGAGGGGGGAGAGAAAGAGCAAAAGAGGGGGGAGAGAGAGAGCAAAAGAGGGGGGGAGAGAGAGCAAAAGAGGGGGAGAGAGCTAGGGAGAGAGAGAGCAAAAGAGGGGGAGAGAGAGCAAAAGAGGGGGGAGAGAGAGGAAAAGAGAAGGGAGAGAGAGCAAAAGAGGAGGGAGAGAGAGCAAAAGAGGAGGAGAGCGAGCAAAAGAGGAGGAGAGAGAGCAAAAGAGGAGGAGAGAGAGCAAAAGAGGAGGAGAGAGAGCAAAAGAGGAGGAGAGAGAGAGCGAGCAAAGAGGGGGGAGAGAGAGGGAGCAAGGGTTGGAACCGCAGTATTTAAAAAAATTGGCCCATGTACACGGGCTTTACTACTAGTTTACCATAAAGGGCCAGATTACAAGTTGAAAATAAACAGTTTATTCTTGTGAGCTAACCCGATGCGCGTAAAAACCCTAACTTAGAATATTACACTCACGATAATGTATTACCCCTTAGAAGTCAATGGGAAAAAAAAGTGTGGGGGGGGGGGGGGGGAAGAAACTAACACCCTTCACACGTGCTAACCCGATCACATATTCTCAAGTGCGATAACCCGACATGAAAATAAGAATATTTTGCATTCCAATGTTCTTCACATAGAAGAATATGTTCTATTTATTCATAAATACATAAACATATATACATACATACATACTAGGGCTGGGCGATACGGGCAAAAATAATAATTTGTGATTGCAATTTAATCGCGATTTTCTTATTAAATGACCATAACACCTTAATTTTTCAATAAAAAAAATATTTAAGACTAAAGAATCTTAATGTACAAGTTTCTCAATGTCCAATACACTCTGGGAGAATAAAAATACAAACCACATGTGGGGAGATGGAGAGGTGGTGGAGAGGGAGAGAGAGAGAGAAGCATCACTGCTCACACAGCTTATAAGCTTAGCTAGGGTTAGTGCAGTGATTCATAACCATCCCAGGATAGACTGTCACTGCACTAACCCTAGCTAAGTTTATAAGCTGTGTGAACAGCGATGCTTTGGCGTAAAGGGAATCTGCTGAAAAGCAGACGAAGTAAAAAAAGTGTGTCATTGTGAACCTCATTTGCATATCTTACCCAGAATCCTTTGCTGCATTGGAAAGATATGCGACATATGCGATTAATCGTGAAGCCCTAGTTTTAACTGTAATTTAATTCTGAACACAGTACTATTTCCAATTGTGTAGAATGCAGAATCCAGCCATTCCTACATGCTACACGATGACTGGCTGATAAGAGCAGGAGTTAGTTTATAGCTGACCACAGTGATACAATTTAAGATGCTTTTCAATGGGTGTGTCACAGGTATGCAAAACAATGAATATTTTTTTAAACAAAATGTCAGTTTTAAAAACAATTTTGCAGGCAGCTCTTCTGCAAAGAAGCAATTTCTGGTGCATAAATTATGACTTTAAATACCTCTTTAAAATACAATTCCCTGCAAAATGTTTACTTGTATAAATAAATAAAAAACCTTAATAATGACATTATATATTTTGCCTACGTTGTAGCTGGATATCAGGACTCTGGAGGTTGATGTGGGCCTGTCACCATTATGTGGGTGGAGCTGTGTTGGGATCATGGTTGGTTAGTGGCCAGGATTGTGGGCGTGTCTGGTTGGAGAACTTGCGGTGTGTATGGGCCGTTCATGGGCATGTCTGGGTGTTCAGTGGGTGGAGTTAAGGGAAATTTGTAATAAGGGACATATGACTGTCTCAGAGGGACAGCAGGGCAGAACTCAGAAAAACAGTTTTGAGGTCTCATAATCTAACCCTGCAACATTCTACACAGTGATTCTTCAACTTCTCAAAACACAGAATAAATGGATGCGGAGTGTGCCGTGTCCATATTACTATAAGTTCTGAGCACTTCATTAAGCTTCCTTATACACAGTACTTTTTCTAAAGTGATAGAAGGAAAATCATCATAGAATATACAAAATTAATAAATGGAATATACTTATTATGTCATTAAAATATTCATAAACATACAAAAAAAAACATTTGCAAATATCTGAATCCTTAAAAAAATAATTGCCATCTATTACTGAGTCGTTATGTGTGCTACTCGCACTTCACATTTATTAACCAGGTGATCAATGCTACCTAATTTAACACAAGTGCTGAATTAAAGAGAAAAAAAAAATCAAATCACTGAAATCAATGAAACTTCCAACTAATAAATCTTTGAAGCATATCTTACACTGCTGAGCACTAATGACAAGGCAGCGCATAAGTACTTGGCTACTGAAGAGGGCTGAGATGAATTGCTACTGAAAATGGAAAGTACTCATGAGTATTAAAGGGGTATAAACGTTTGTTAAAAAGCATACAATGTAGTTACAGGAGAAGATCCTGGGAGCTCACTGATGACTGGAAGCTACTCACATATGCCTTTTGTTATTTGCTCACTGGATGTGTGTACTTTGCATTGTAACAGTATGCTGGGGCTGGGGCTGTGACTTCCATGTCCCTTTAAAGAAAAAGCATACTGTAAAATTGGATTCCAATTACTTGTTATTCCAGTTGAAGAGTTACATTGGGATATTGCCCATTCATGTTTATTTTTGTATATGAAACAAATGTTTCTGCTAAATGAAACTATACTCCAAACATATGGGCCTAGCTTGCAGGGAGAGCAGATTTCATTGTCTTATCCGTCATATACACACACACATACACACAAGTTCTCCTTATCTCTCATGAATAATTTAATACCCCAAGACATTTCTTCTAAACCTTCTTGTTTACATAACTTTTCTATAACCAGTACTTAAATGGATACTAAACCCAATTTTTTCTTTCACGATTCAGATAAAGCATGCAACTTTCTAATTTACTCCTATTATAAATTTTTCTTTGTTCACTTGCTATCTTTATTTTAAAAGCAATTACGTAAGCTTAGGAGCCGGCCCATTTTTTGTTAAGCACCTGGTTTGCACTTGCCGATTGGTGGCTAAGAGTGTAGCCACAAATCAGCAAGCACTATCCAGGGTGCTGAATCAAAAAACATAATTTATGTAAGAACTTACCTGATAAATTCATTTCTTTCATATTAGCAAGAGTCCATGAGCTAGTGACGTATGGGATATACATTCCTACCAGGAGGGGCAAAGTTTCCCAAACCTCAAAATGCCTACAAATACACCCCTCACCACACCCACAAATCAGTTTAACGAATAGCCAAGAAGTGGGGTGATAAGAAAAAAGTGCGAAAGCATAAAAAATAAGGAATTGGAATAATTGTGCTTTATACAAAAAAATCATAACCACCACAAAAAAGGGTGGGCCTCATGGACTCTTGCTAATATGAAAGAAATGAATTTATCAGATAAGTTCTTACAAAAATTATGTTTTCTTTCATGTAATTAGCAAGAGTCCATGAGCTAGTAACGTATGGGATAATGAATACCCAAGATGTGGATCTTCCACGCAAGAGTCACTAGAGAGGGAGGGATAAAATAAAGACAGCCAATTCCGCTGAAAATAATCCACACCCAAAACAAAGTTTAAATTTTATAATGAAAAAAACTGAAATTATAAGCAGAAGAATCAAACTGAAACAGCTGCCTGAAGTACTTTTCTACCAAAAACTGCTTCAGAAGAAGAAAAACACATCAAAATGGTAGAATTTAGTAAAAGTATGCAAAGAAGACCAAGTTGCTGCTTTGCAAATCTGATCAACCGAAGCTTCATTCCTAAACGCCCAGGAAGTAGAAACTGACCTAGTAGAATGAGCTGTAATCCTTTGAGGCAGAGTTTTACCCGACTCGACATAAGCATGAGGAATCAAAGACTTTAACCAAGACGAAAAAGAAATGGCAGAGGCCTTCTGACCTTTCCTAGAACCGGAAAAGATAACAAATAGACTAGAAGTCTTTCGGAAATGTTTAGTAGCTTCAACATAATATTTCAAAGCTCTAACTACATCCAAAGAATGCAACGATCTTTCCTTAGAATTCTTAGGATTAGGACACAATGAGGGAACCACAATTTCTCTACTAATGTTGTTAGAATTCACAACCTTAGGTAAAAATTTAAAAGAAGTTCGCAACACCGCCTTATCCTGATGAAAAATCAGAAAATGAGACTCACAAGAAAGAGGAGATAATTCAGAAACTCTTCTAGCAGAAGAGATGGCCAAAAGAAACAGAACTTTCCAAGAAAGTAATTTAATGTCCAGCGAATGCATAGGTTCAAACGGAGGAGCTTGAAGAGCCCCAGAACCAAATTCAAACTCCAAGGAGGAGAAATTGACTTAATAACAGGATTTATACGAACCAAAGCTTGTACAAAACAATGAATATCAGGAAGACTAGCAATCTTTCTGTGAAAAAGAACAGAAAGAGCAGAGATTTGTCCTTTCAAGGAACTTGCAGACAAACCTTTATCCAAACCATCCTGAAGAAACTGTAAAATTCTAGGAATTCTAAAAGAATGCCAAGAAAAATGATGAGAAAAACACCAAGAAATGTAAATCTTCCAGACTTGATAATATATCTTCCTAGATACAGATTTATGAGCCTGTAACATAGTATTAATCACAGAGTCAGAGAAACCTCTATGACTGAGAATCAAGCGTTCAATCTCCATACCTTCAAATTTAAGGATTTGAGATCCTGATGGAAAAAAGGACCTTGCGATAGAAGGTCTGGTCTTAACGGAAGAGTCCACGGTTGGCAAGTGGCCATCCGGACAAGATCCGCATACCAAAACCTGTGAGGCCATTCTGGAGCCACCAGCAGAACAAACGAGCACTCCTTTAGAATCTTGGAAATCACTCTTGGAAGAAGAACTAGAGGCGGAAAGATATAGGCAGGATGATACTTCCAAGGAAGTGACAATTGATCCACTGCCTCTGCCTGAGGATCCCTGGATCTGGACAGATACCTGGGAAGCTTCTTGTTTAGATGAGAAGCCATCAGATCTATTTCTGGAAGTCCCCACATTTGAAAAATCTGAAGAAATACCTCTGGGTGAAGAGACCATTCGCCCGGATGTAACGTTTGGCGACTGAGATAATCCGCTTCCCAATTGTCTATACCTGGGATATGAACCGCAGAAATTAGACAGGAGCTGGATTCTGCCCATACCAGTATTCGAGATACTTCTTTCATAGCCAGAGGACTGTGAGTCCCTCCTTGATGATTGACATATGCTACGGTTGTGACATTGTCCGTCTGAAAACAAATGAACGACTCTCTCTTTAGAAGAGGCCAAGACTGAAGAGCTCTGAAAATTGCACGGAGTTCCAAAATGTTGATTGGTAATCTCACCTCCTGAGATTCCCAAACCCCTTGTGCTGTCAGAGACCCCCAAACAGCTCCCCAACCTGTCAGACTTGCATCTGTTGAAATCACAGTCCAGGTCGGAAGAACAAAAGAAGCCCCCTGAACTAAACGATGGTGGTCTGTCCACCACGTCAGAGAGTGTCGTACAATCGGGTTTTAAAGATATTAATTGAGATATCTTTGTATAATCCCTGCACCACTGGTTCAGCATACAGAGCTGAAGAGGTCGCATGTGAAAACGAGCAAAGGGGATCGCGTCCGATGCAGCAGTCATAAGACCTAGAATTTCCATGCATAAGGCTACCGAAGGGAATGATTGAGACTGAAGGTTTCGACAAGCTGAAACCAATTTTAGACATCTCTTGTCTGTCAGAGACAGAGTCATGGACACTGAATCTATCTGGAAACCTAAAAATGTTACTGTGAAAGATAAATAGGAGCGCCTATGGCTTAGGTACAGTCAGGGATCACACTCTGGGTGGGTAGTGTACTAAAATTAATTATTTATTATAATATCCAAACATTAAACATAAAACAGAGATATGGAATTTAAAACCTCATAAAATCATGGATTCCGTACAACCTTATAACCTAATACAAAGGGTACTACTTAGTTGCATCAGTTCCTTATTATGAGTCAATTATACAAAAATATATGGCAGGGTTTGTGTCCTCTAATGGAACAAGGTTATTATACCAAACTGTAAACCTTCACAACAACTAGTCACAACGACTGGTCGATGCAAATTCGCACCGTATGTATCAATACGAATTTCACACCATATATTATATAAGTGCGTGAACAAGAGACAATAACAGTCTATAGTTCAGAACATTAAAAAACGATGATCTAATATGTCAGAATATTAAAAAACGATGATCTAATATGTAATGGTGGTGATAAAAAAACGTGTAAAAAAGGTGTTAAAAAATGAATCACATTTGAAAAATATAAAAAATGGATGAAAAAAAGAAACATAAACTCTGAAAATTTTTTAAAAATTCCAAAAAGTTCAAAAGAAAGTGGGACAAAACCGGTTTGTCAAAAATGTGAATAAGGTCACAAGGTGATATGCAAAGATAAAGTGATCAAAGTTGTGCAATAAGGTGATCAATGTTGTGCATCAAAAGGTGCTAGTGTGCTTGACTCCTGATAAAACAATGGTGTCTGACTCAAATAAATTGCTAACAATAGACAAATCCCATATTGACCTGTCAATTTAACTTATGCATTATTATTACATAAAAACATATATAAAAACAAATGACAATTCCTAAAAATCCTAAAATATTGTCCAGTTAATAGTCCAATAATGTTGGTCCACACTGGTGGGGGACTGGAGGGAAAAAACCAATTATCTTTGAATTGTGTCCTGATCCAGAGTCCTAATACTGGCTGGATGAATCTGAAATCAAAAACAGAAAGATACCTCACATAAAGGGCCTTTAGGGTGAAGTCCAAATGGTATCAAACTTACCCCCAAAGCCAAGATTCCTGGTACTGGTGTAGCCTCACAAACCTCTACGCGTTTCGGCCCTGCAGCGGGGCCTTTTTCAAGAATCTCTGTTTTATGTTTAATGTTTGGATATTATAATAAATAATTAATTTTAGTACACTACCCAACCAGAGTGTGATCCCTGACTGTACCTAAGCCATAGGCGCTCCTATTTATCTTTCACAGTTATCTTCATCAGACCAAATAGGGGGTCTTCCTAATAGTGTAGCCGGTACATAGTCATAGGCGCTGTTTGCCCTCTAACTGTTTCACTAGTAACCTAAAAATGTTACCTTTGTCTGAGGAATCAATGAACTTTTTGGTAAATTGATCCTCCAACCATGTTCTCGAAGAAACAATACAAGTCGATTCGTATGAGATTCTGCTAAATGTGAAGACTGAGCAAGTACCAAGATATCGTCCAAATAAGGAAATACCACAATACCCTGTTCTCTGATTACAGACAGAAGGGCACCGAGAACCTTTGTGAGAACCTTTGTAAAAATCCTTGGAGCTGTTGCTAGGCCAAACGGCAGAGCCACAAACTGGTAATGCTTGTCTAGGAAAGAGAATCTCAGAAACTGATAGTGATCTGGATGAATCGGAATATGCAGATATGCATCCTGTAAATCTATTGTGGACATATAATGCCCTTGCTGAACAAAAGGCAGAATAGTCCTTATAGTTACCATTTTGAATGTTGGTATCCTTACATAATGATTCAATATTTTTAAATCCAGAACTGGTCTGAAGGAATTCTCCTTCTTTGGTACAATGAAGAGATTTGAGTAAAACCCCAGCCCCTGTTCCAGAACTGGAACTGGCATAATTACCCCATCCAACTCTAGATCTGAAACACATTTCAGAAATGCTTGAGCCTTCACTGGATTTACTGGGACACGGGAAAGAAAAAATCTTCTTGCAGGAGGCCTTATCTTGAAGCCTATTCTGTACCCTTGTGAAACAATGTTCTGAATCCAAAGATTGTGAATCGAATTGATCCAAATTTCTTTGAAAAATTGTAATCTGCCCCCTACCAGCTGGGCTGGAATGAGGGCCGCACCTTCATGTTGACTTGGGAGCTGGCTTTGGCTTTCTAAAAGGCTTGGATTTATTCCAGACTGGAGATGGTTTCCAAACTGATACCGCTCCTGTAGGGGAAGGATCAGGCTATTGTTCCTTATTGTGACGAAAGGAACGAAAACGATTAGTAGACCTAAATTTACCTTTAGATTTTTTTATCCTGTGGTAAAAAAGTTCCTTTCCCCCCAGTAACAGTTGAAATAATAGAATCCAACTGTGAACCAAATAATTGATTACCCTGGAAAGAAAAGGAAAGCAAAGTTGACTTAGAAGACATATCAGCATTCCAAGTTTTAAGCCATAAAGCTCTTCTAGCTAAAATAGCTAGAGACATATACCTGACATCAACCCTAATGATATCAAAGATGGCATCACAAATAAAATTATTGGCATGTTGAAGAAGATTAACAATGCTATGAGAATTATGATCTGTTACTTGTTGCGCTAAATCTTCCAACCAAAAAGTTGAAGCTGCAGCAACATCCGCTAAAGATATAGCAGGTCTAAGAAGATTACCTGAACATAAGTAAGCTTTTCTTAGAAAGGATTCAATGTTCCTATCTAAAGGATCCTTAAAGGAAGTACTATCTGCCGTAGGAATAGTAGTACGTTTAGCAAGAGTAGAGATAGCCCCATCAACCTTAGGGATTTTGTCCCAAAATTCTAATCTGTCAGATGGCACAGGATATAATTGCTTAAAACGTTTAGAAGGAGTAAATGAATTACCCAAATTATTCCATTCCTTGGAAATTACTTCAGAAATAGCATCAGGGACAGGAAAAACTTCTGGAATAACTACAGGAGATTTAAAACCTTATTTAAACATTTAGATTTAGTATCAAGAGGACTAGATTCCTCTATTTCTAATGCAATTAAGACTTCTTTAAGTAAAGAACGAATAAATTCCATTTTGAATAAATATGAAGATTTATCAGCATCAACCTCTGAAACAGAATCCTCTGAACCAGAGGAATCATTATCAGAATCAGAATGATGATGTTCATTTAAAAATTCATCTGAAAAATGAGAAGTTTTGAAAGACCTTTTACGTTTAGTAGAAGGAGGAATGACAGACATAGCCTTCTTAATGGATTTAGAAACAAAATCTCTTATGTTAACAGGAACACTCTGAGTATTAGATGTTGATGGAACAGCAACAGGTAATGTAACATTACTAAAGGAAATATTATCTGCATTAACAAGTTTGTCATGACATTCATTACAAACAGCTGGAGGAACAGATACCACAAGTTTACAGCAAATACACTTAACTTTGGTAGATCCAGCATCAGGCAGCGATTTTCCAGAAGTATCTTCTGATTCAGGGTCAATCTGAGACATCTTGCAATATGTAATAGAAAAAACAACATATAAAGCAAAATTGATCAAATTCCTTAAATGACAGTTTCAGGAATGGGAAAAAATGTCAGTGAACAAGCTTCTAGCAACCAGAAGCAAATAAACAATGAGACTTAAATAATGTGGAGACAATAATGACGCCCATATTTTTTAGCGCCAAAAAAGACGCCCACATTATTTGGCGCCTAAATGCTTTTAGCGCCAAAAATGATGCCACATCCGTTAACGCCGACACTTTTGCCGCAAAAACGTCAAAAAATGACGCAACTTCCGGTGACAAGTATGACGCCGGAAATACAAAAAAAAAATTTTGCGCCAAAAAAGTCTGCGCCAAGAATGACGCAATAAAATGAAGCATTTTCAGCCCCCGCGAGCCTAACAGCCCACAGGGAGAAAAGTCAAATTTTAAGGTAAGAAAAAAATTGATTATTCAGATGCATTATCCCAAATAATGAAACTGACTGTCTGAAATAAGGAATATTGAACATCCTGAATCAAGGCAAATAAATGTTTAAACACAAATATTTAGAACTTTATATAAAAGTGCCCAACCATAGCTTAGAGTGTCACAAAAATAAGACTTACTTACCCCAGGACACTCATCTACATGTAGTAGAAAGCCAAACCAGTACTGAAACGAGAATCAGTAGAGGTAATGGTATATATAAGAGTATATCGTCGATCTGAAAAGGGAGGTAAGAGATGAATCTCTACGACCGATAACAGAGAACCTATGAAATAGACCCCGTAGAAGGAGATCATTGAATTCAAATAGGCAATACTCTCCTCACATCCCTCTGACATTCACTGCACGCTGAGAGGAAAATCGGGCTCCAACCTGCTGCGGAGCGCATATCAACGTAGAATCTAGCACAAACTTACTTCACCACCTCCACGGGAGGCAAAGTTTGTAAAACTGATTTGTGGGTGTGGTGAGGGGTGTATTTGTAGGCATTTTGAGGTTTGGGAAACTTTGCCCCTCCTGGTAGGAATGTATATCCCATACGTCACTAGCTCATGGACTCTTGCTAATTACATGAAAGAAATGGTCTGGCGCCTCAACTTAGATTCCTGCTTTTTCAACTGAAGATAGAAAGAGAATGAAGAAAAATAATAGGAGTAAATTAGAAAGTTGTTTAAAATTGCTGCTCTATGTGAAAACAATTGGGTTTAGTTTCGCTTTAATTACTGAAAATGTCAGTGTAGATGGGAAGCAAAATTTTAAAATGATGAAACAAAAGTTCATTTGCTATTTGCAAACAATTTATTACACTCCATTAGGTAAAATGTATCACTGAGTACATATTAAAGGGGAGAAAAATAAAAAGAAAGTACACCGTCTCTTTAAAAATATATTTTTTTTTAATTATTCTAGCACAATTTGTGCTGCTTTTCTAAGAACATTAAGGAAATCAAAGTAGAGTTGTTTTTGGAAAGCAAAGTAAAGCGGTTTGTAAATAAACTGAAGCGATTTGAGTAAAACATTGTTTTTAAACAGTTCTGCTAAGAAATGAGGACACTAAAAAAACAGCAATATGAACAATATGAACCCAAACACTGACATTTAGGCCATCTCAGGAAAAAAAAACCCCCAGAGAACACTCTGTACATGAATAATTTGCCAACAGTGTGTGGGTTGGAAACTAAAGAGCATTCCTTAAAATAAGAATGTTTTTGTTTAGCAAAAGTATAAAAATAAAATCAACCTACAAATAGCCAGTAGTCTGCCGAATATTAATGTCACACACTTGATGCTACCAAACAAGAGAGACAATTTTTTGTACGTCTGGCAGCTGTGCGTGAGTGTACGAATAGGGTTGTTTGTAAGGCTATAAAGGTGCTCTAGTACAGTGGTTCTCAACCAAAGTGACCTCAAGGCCCGGTAAATTTTAGCTGGACATGTCCAGGGCCCGGTAGATTATATATATATATATATATATATATATACACACTAATGCAAGATAGGGAACCAGCACTCAATAGCCAAGAGAGCCTCCGGGGTGCACTTTTAATCAGAATAATATTCACAACAGCAAAGAAGGCACTCTCAGTTGTTCACAAATTCATTTATTTGTTAAGGTAAACATTTTCGGCGTCTCCCCTGTCCTCAGACCTCAGTGGTCTGAGGACGGGGGAGACCCCAAAAACGTTTACCTTAACAAATAAATGAATTTGTAAACAATGGAGAGTGCCTTCTTTGCTGGTGTGAATATATATGTACTGTGTGTGTATATATATATATATATATATATATATATATATATATAGTAAGCAGCAGGGATTTGCCCTATCAGTAACTAAGCAGTTTAGTGTGGGTTTAGTGGGGGCCCTGGAGTGTGGGGGGCCTGCCGAGGGTCTGTCGCTGTGAGGGCCATGTAGTGTGAGGTCTGGCCCTGGAGGTTGTGGGCCCTTTCTTTGGCCCTTAATGTTGGGGGTCCTGGCTCTGGAGGTTGATGGGCCTGTTGGGATTAGGACAGAGAGGCTACCATGTTCATTTGAGTACATTTGAATACATTTGGGTCAGTGTTTTTTCAGTTTTCCTGGGGCCTTGATTGGTCAATCTGCCCCTGGTGTGCAGTAGGGTATGAGTGTGCAGTGGGGGCATGACAGGTCAGGGCCCACCAGCAGGGCTATCACGGCCCGGTACTGGGCCACGGCCCGGCTGTTGAGAAACCAGGCTCTAGTAAAGATCTGGCAATTTATGAAGAAGTCACATGACCATCATAATATATCACAACATGTAGAAGGAACATGATAGGCTTTGTACTTGTTTTATAGCATGTGTGGTCATTTACAATGGGCACCTCTTATTAGGAAATGTAAAATATATTCTGAAGGAAGGTTAAAAGGATGTAACACTAAATATTGCTCTGATGCTTGTGTATAACTATGGGGTCTACAGAAAAATCATCATTAAAGGGAACATTTTCTTTTGTGATTCAGATAGAGAATACAATTTTAATAAACCTTCCAATTTACTTCAGTTATCAAATTTGCTTCGTTCCAAAGGTATTCTTTGTTGAAGAGATACCTAGGTCGGCATCTGAAGTACTACATAGCAGGACATAGGCTGCCATCTAGTGCTCTTGCAAATGGATAACATTCTTGCAAAACCGCTACCATATAGTGCTCCATACACGTGCACACTGCAGAGCTTACATCCTTCCTTTTTAACAAAGGATACCAAAAGAACAAAGAAAATGTGATACTAAAAGTAAATTAGAAAGTGGTTTAAAATCGCATGCTCTATCTGAATCATGCCCCTTTAAAGTCTATGGGGATATTTTGTAGATAAAGCATTTGATATGTTTTTCTAAAGGATTGTGATCGACCCTTATATGTTTAACCCAAAGAAGCAGTTTATAAGAATTCATTGTATTCAAAGCAGCTGCAAGAACATTCCTTCAAATGGGCTGGACACTCCCTCCCACTGAGAGGTTTATTTCTGCTACTGCCTCGTGTTTTTCTATAGCCAATACAAAGTATTGACATTTGTTGTAAAGGTGGCAGTTTTAACTAACAAAATCTGCTATTTCAAATGACAAAATAAAGTTAAAGCAGCTATTTATAGAAATGTAACACCCACAGGTATAACAGGTCCCAAAAGGAGAAAACTATATAGTACAATCAGCCATTAAAGGGACATTATTGTACAATGTATTGCCCCAGAATAAAATTTAAAAGGCTGTGATTTACACACCAATCAGATGCTCAGAATCTCATCTTGTGTGTACTTCTACGCCAATATTAACCTCTTAAATACCAGTGACGTAACCTCTACATCTGTTTTTTGAATGGGGATTGCTTTTTTGATAGAGCGGTCTCTTGTGAGACTGCACTGTTCCAGGATGCCTGCAGAAGGGAGGGAGGTCATAATAGTGTGGTTCTGCCGCTTACAGCGAGACCTGGGCTATCATGGCCTGAAAAACTCTTAACGACCTGCGACATAAGGGTACTTTAAGAGGTTAAAAAAGCGCTTTTTAACAGCAAGTTTTTCGCAAACTGTGCTCTAGGATGTTGCTATAATCTGTACGATGCCACATAAAGCTTACAAAACAAGTAAATAAATCAAAACAATGTATTTAAAGCACTACTAAACACAGTAGAACAGCATAATCAATAAATGCATAATAAAGCACTTAGTTTGAAATTCAAATGAGTAGATTTGTTACTGACAAATGTCAGAGATGAGTTGAATGCTAATTCATCATGTGACAGCCATCAACCAATCACAAAATGCATATACGTATATTCTGTAGGAGCCGGTGCCTCACAAACTGGTCATATAAAAAGAATGCGCACATTTATATAATGGAAGCAAATTGGAAAGTTGTTTAAAATAAAGTGCTCTATCTGAATCATGAAAGTTTAATTTTGACTTGACTGTCCCTTTAAAAAAAAAAAAAAATACTTTGGGGAACTGTAAACATGTTTCTCTATACAGAGAGAGAAAAAGATTCCTTCCAGCACACCTGCCATTTGTTATTGTCTGAGAAATCGTAGCCACAATATATCTGAGATAAGCGCCGCCACAATATTTGGCCACTCCTCATCTCACATTAGAATGAATCCCGATACACAGATGCTTCCATCTGGCTAGGGGACAAAATAAATGATTGCAAGTTAAAATAAAGAAACTAGTTATGATACATATAAAGTGCAGTTTCCAGCTCTATGAGGTCAACTTGTGCATACTTCAGTACATTCTTTACATTATTTTACCAACTAGTTGATGTACACTCGTGGTTTGGGAACGGAACGTGGTGGTTTGAGGTTTTTGTGACTGTGAAAAACAGGAAACCTTTATAACTTAAGAGTGTAAATTCAGAGTCAGCTGTCAAGTCTTCTCATAGATTTCTGATCAAAAGAAAAAAATATATATTTCCTTTTATCAAAACTTCTAAGAAAGAGACTGATAAAATCCAGAGTGAAATAAACCTCAGGTCCAAACGCTTCTGCGCTAATCCATTACATTCCTATATAAAAGTGGTAATGGCAATACACAGAGAAGACGTATAAATAAAGGTGAAAATAGACCTTAAAAGGGACCTAAATGGATTATACAGAGTGTGCGTTTTTAAGAAACTTTACTATTTACTTATATTATCACATTTAAGCCATTCTCTTATCCTTTGTTGAAAAGCATACCTAGGTAGGCTCTGGAGCCGCAAAAGCAACACATCAGAGGTTTGTTTTTAAAATTGTATGTCCTTTTAAAGGGACACTAAACAAACACTGCATTATCAAACACAAACTGATTTTCACTGACTTTTGACTGACACAAATTACAGTCAGTAGCTGCTACAGCTAATGAAAAGCCGCCCTTTACCTCTTCTTCGTTTTCCTGCTGGACCTGTTCTGTTTTTCCCTCCTCCCCTTTCCCTTAAAGTGATGGTAAAGTAGAACTGATTTAAACTTACCATTACATTGTATTTGTGAACTATAATCAAATTGTATTTTTTTTTTAAAAAAAACCCCATCTATTTTTAATAAATATGTCATTTCTAATACTCCTTAATCTTATTATTTCTCTGCCCACTTTTATCTGTATTTCCATGCGTGCCTCTAGAGCAGTTGTTCTGTCGAAAACTCCAATCTGACGTCACTTCTGGTATTTTCATACATCTGATTGCTCCGTGTCCAGTGAGTGACAGGATTCACAACCAATCAGATAGGCCCTGTAATCGCCTATCTTCACTATCTATTTTGCCTCATTCCAAAAGGTTTACTTGGGGTGTAAGCCAAAGGGTCTGCGGTGGCCCCCCAGACAGAGGCAAAACAGATATTAAAATAAAAGAGTCACTGGAAGTGATGTCAGATTGGAGTTTTTGACGAATTAGAGTTCTCGACAGAACACAGTCATTTCCTTGTGCATGCTCAAATCGTAAGTAAAAAGTAGTATTACCACTCATTTTGCAATGTGCGACTCCAGATCACAGTGATTAGAGTAAATAGTGAATTGTAACGAGAGTTTCGGTTCACGATTTACTATTATGTCAGTGGAATCCCTATCTTCCAGTAATGCGCATGCATTGCTATTAGTGTCATGCGTGTGCATTTAACTAACTACAGGAGGACTTTATAGAGAATAGTGAGCCGTTTGGTTGCAAAACTGCAACATCACTTTAAGAAAAAAACTTGTGGGGGATTTGCAGCAGCAGGAACGAGGATGTAAGTACTAAATATAATTCCAGAATAAGCATAACAAGCTTTGAAAATAATAATAAATATATGAGAAATTAATTGTACTTTAATATCAGAATGAGGAACAGCGCTGAGTTTACCGTAACGTTATTTTCTTTAATTTTGCAGCAGCCATGAGGTGGCAGCACAAAGCTAACCAGATTCCTTAGTGTTGCTGTAGGCTACATGTTCAATCGTTTTAGCTCTTCTGTAGGTCCAGGGCCTAAATATTTTGCTCTTCCAGGTAGTGTATTTACCTGGATCCCTATTAGGTATGGAGTTCAAATTTTGCATGCTAGCGGGCCGTGTCAGGGTCCAGTTTTTTGCTCGGAGCTTGTTAAAGTGAGGGTCGTGCTAATAGAAGGGGCAGGATACAACAGGTCAGAGCCTGTTGTACCTCTCCCCTCGGGCCTGGTGGTCCTAGGCTCCTGAGGGTCTCTTGCTGAAGTATTTGAAGGGTGAGAGGTCGGCAGGGGCTCTGCAGAGTTTTAATATTTGGGATCCTGACCTGCTAATCCTCTAACGCACATCAAACTTTTCTCTCTTTGATAATAGTTTGGGGTTTTTCATGCCGTTATGCGGTCTTCACCCAAGCTTTGTGTTGTGTCTCTATTTAATGTATTAGGGGTTATGTAGCTTAGGTGATTCCCTTTTATGGGTGGGTTTAACCATTAAGCAAAAATCTGTAAGGTTTATGGAACTGGATAAACCAGCTATTTGATTTACAGCATATGTAGCTTAAAAGATCTGCTATGTGGCTTCCTAGAGGGGGTGGAACAAGCATAATTTGTATAAAAAAAAAAAAAAAGATGTTTAATGTCCTTTTCACTGGAGCTGAAGAGAGCTGTGCACACATCCTCAGACACTAACAACAAGAGGAAATGTGATTTATTGATATGGAATTGACTACACACTAGGGTGACCACGTGTCCCGGATTGCCCAGAACAGTCCCGCATTTTTAAGGTTTGTCCCAGGGGGACACTGTATAGTCCCAGAATTAACAAACTGACAGCAGTGATGTCAGGGACACAGCCGTGGATTAATGAATAGGGCCACGGGTGGCTGCATGTTGCCGGCTTCGTTCTCGCAGCACAGCAGATCGTAATCGTCCCAGGCAGGGCCAGAGTACTCGAGAGAGGCACCGCGGCTGCCAGTTATGAGGGAGGGAAGTGGGGTTATGACGTTTGTCATTGTCATATATCCCCGCCCCCTCTGGCTCTGCCGCCGCTGCTCTAGTCAGTGCATAGTGTATGTGCTGTGAAGGGACGTGGGTAGAGCCTGCCCATGACTTCTGGAGTCGCAACTCGCAAACCCAAGGGTCGTTCAGTAAGTGAGCTCTCAGAGCTGGGGGGAATTTATGGTGTGTATATGTCGTGTCCTGGTATCGGTGCAACCCTAGCCAGCAGTGCACTCAGCACTTTTATACATAAAATACGCTATGTCTATTTTTTATTTGGGAGAGACAATAGGACTGAAATATATGGCTGGCTGCTATTAGGTAATATTTGGCTATTAAATGAATTTACATTTGAATCACATCCAGACGATGTGTTTAGAAAAACATTTAAAGTTTCCTTCTTTTCTATGCTTTAGATGAATAATTTCAGATACCAAAGGGCAAAACTGGTCATTTTATGTTGTCATAAAGAATTTATTTTTACTTTGATTATTAAACTGAAGTACCTGATGTATTTGAGATATATATATATATATATATATATATATATATATATATTTCTCCAAATTTCCACTAGCCCACTAGTCTAAACTGGTGACCACTTTTTTTTCTTTTTCTTTCAAAAAAAAAAAAAAAAAGTGGTGTCAAAATCATCTCTTTTTTTTTTTTTTTTTTTTTTGTGGGGTGGGTGTCCCTGAATGGCAGTTTGGAAATGTGGTCACCCTACTACACTCACAAACACATTTCAAACACAAGGCACAGAGGTGACAGATTGTGCTTTTAATGAGGCCCCTTACTTCCACATTCTAAGCTACTCCTATATTTCTTCCCATCTGCTAAACACTGATCACCCATATTTCCTCTAGTTGGGCTAGCTCCTGTCCTGCTCATGTGTATTTGTTTAGGGTTATCATATATGCTTAAAGCAGGGCTCGACAAACCCAGGAGCCTGGGAGCCACTGGCTCCTATCATTTTACCCCTGGCTCCTAACTTTTTTGGGTTATTCTCCATATATCTATATACAAATCCAACTGTCTGGCTCCTAAAAATATGCCTGGCTCCCAAATATTCTTACTGGCTCCTAATTTGTAAACCGATCTGTCAAGCACTGGCTAAAAAAAAACATTGTTTCTTATTTTATTTTGTTTTTTATCAAAACAATTTATTTTTTATTTATATATTTTTTTAATTATATACCCTGGCCCTGTAAGTGAATAAAATAGCTCTGGATTGGGAAAAGATTTTGGTAAGTTTTATTTTTAAATGGTTTAATAATTCTTCAAATGTTTCAATGTTTAACCTCTTAATGACTGACATACCCTATTACTAGCGTAGTTGTTGGAGGAATGTAGATCTAGCGCAGTGACCTGCAGTACACTTTCAAGATATCTAAGGGGGTATGTGTACGTACAGGGTATGTCGGTGATCGTTAAGTGGTCAATTGATCTTCTAATAAAGAAGGTATGGCCTTTTTATACTAAAAAATGTGTGGCCTGATTTATTGGCAATGTGGGATCAAATTTTCGGAATCATAAAAGTTTAATTTTTAAAGGACCAGTCAACACTGTAGATTTACATAATCAACAAATGCAAGATAACAAGACAATGCAATAGCACTTGGTCTGAACTTCAAATGAGTAGTAGATTTTTTTTTCTGACCATTTTAAAAGTTATGTCTTTTTCCACTCCCCCTGTACCATGTGACAGCCATCAGCCAATCACAAATGCATACACGTACCATGTGACAGGCATCAGCCAATCACAAATGCATACACACTTATTCTTGCACATGCTCAGTAGGAGCTGGTGACTCAAAAAGTTTAAATATAAAAAGACTGTGCACATTTTGTTAATGGAAGTAAATTGGAAAGTTGTTTAAAATTGCATGCTCTATCTGAATAATGAAAGTTTAATTTTGATTGAGTGTCCCTTTAATTTATATATCCCTTTATTAAATTTAAACAGGTAATGTGAACATTTTTTGTTTTAAAAAATGTATTAAAAATACATTTTCTATATATTATAAAGGCGTCATTTCAAAACACAGCTTGCAAATAAGGCAGATAATGTGAAGGCAAAAGGAACAAAACTGTGAGATATGCGGCAACCGACTATGTCATCTTAGGTTAATAATTAATATGTCACGAGAATATTTCAGGAAGTAAACTATAAAAGCGGAAGGCAATGCCCATATCACAGTACATCTGTGTGTTTGTAATAAAAAGGTAAATTAAGAAGAGAAAAGGCGACTTATAAAGCAGATGGACAAGGAGGTTGCACTAATTTTACAGTTATAAAAGACGGATGAATTTTATTTTTAAACAAATTGATTTCTTTTACAATGCAAAGAGGTTTAAAAACACAAGAAGAAGTTGTGCTTCTCTGCTACGCCAGATGAGCTTTATACTCGCAAAAAGCAAAACTGGCGTGTTCCAGAAGGGCAAATCTGACTACACATTTAACCTTTTTGAAAAGGTTAAAGGAATTTAAAAAATCAAAATGAGATTTTCATGATTCAGATAAAATGTGCATTTTTAAAAGGATTTTCAATTTACTTCTATTATCAAATGTAATTGCTGAAAAGCATACCTAGGTAGGCCCCAGCTAGTTGGTGATTGGTGGCTACACACATATGCTTTTTGTCATTGGCTCACCAGGTGTGTTCAGCTAGCTCCCAGTAGTACACTGCAGCTCTGGGGCTGACTTTAAAAGGACATGAAGCCCCAATTTTTTCCGAATGGAGCTTGAGGGCCCGTGTCTAAAGACTGCTGCTCCATAACTCTGTCTGCCTGCTCTGAGCAGGCGGACATAGATCGCCACAATTCAACCCGATCGAGTACGACCGGGTTGATTGACACCTCCCTGCTGGCGGCCGATTGGCCGCGAGTCTGCAGGGGGCGGCGTTGCACCAGCAGCTCTTGTGAGCTGCTGGTGCAATGCTGAATACGGAGAGCTTATTGCTCTCCGCATTCAGCGATGTCTGTCGGACCTGATCCGCACTGCTTTGATCTCTTTATAGCCTTTTGTTTAAAAACATACTTAGATAGGCTCCTAGCTCCCAGATACCAACAAAAATAAGTACATTGTATGTTAGAAATAAATGGGAAAGTTGTTTGAAATTCTTACTCAGGAAAGAAACATTTGTTTACAAGTGGAGCTGTGTTTAGCGCTCGCACACAAGCTAATACTGCTGAAAGTAAACTTCAGGACTTCAGATATCACAACCGTGCTTTTTAAAAAAAATATATATCTCTGTAAGACTCAAATCAGAGCTGCTCCACAGTAATAGCGTTGTGAAGCAGCTCTGATTTGGGTCTTACAGAGGAAGAAAAATTCCCCACCTACGGGATTAGCAAGTGAAGAACCGCACAGGCACACAGCACGTTGTTACAGAGGCAATAGGTGGCCAGGAAACAGGCACCACACCGGAACGACTAGGTGAAGGTAAGCCGGGCGGTAATAAGTCTTGCAAAGTAGGCGGTGGCGCTTCTATCCACCAGGGATAACTACCCTGAGTTATAAAGGAGTCGATATTGGCCCATAAAGATACACAGCATTGCTATCTAAGCAGGGTGATATCCTACGGGACAGTACAAGTCTTGAATGACCGGAGCGTGTTTTAACACTCAAGTGTCCAGAATAATTGAGGACTATTCTATGTTTGCGGACGGTATTTAGTCTTGCTTAACCGGCGGGTGTTACACTATGAGCCCGGAGTAGTTGAGGACTGTTCTATGCCGGCTTAGGCACATGCTAGCATGTGGGGGATATAACGTAATAATACTCTGTATGATCTGTATTTATCAGCTCTCTCTTTTTATACAGTAGGTACAAGAGGTTTATTAGAGGTTTATTAGGTAAAGGCTTATCTTGTGTCTCTTTTTTTAATCTTTGAATAAAGCAATTTTTTTGGTATTTGGTGCAGCCCTGTCCTACTCTGGTTCTAGTAGTATATTTACTGAACTCTTTCTGTAACAACTAATAATTGTATTTTTTGGGACTGCTTGCACAGACACTGTCGCATAACTCTCTATAATAGCTCCGAGTGCACCCTGTCTTATGACGCATAGTTTTGCAAGTATACAGATATATAAATATTTAAAAATACATATAACATTTTCTTCTAAGTGAAGAACACTGGAATGCAAAATATTTACAGTACATCCATTATTATTATTAATGCGGTCACGTTTACTTTTAACTTGTAATACACGCGCATGTTAAGGTGGGTAATATATTTTACTACGTTAGAGTGCCACTTGTAATCTAGCAGTTGGTGTTTAATATCCCTTTAACTATGTGTTTATATGCAAAAAAACAGTGCAATGATAAAATTATCTAACACAGTAGAGTGTTTACTTAAAGGGACAGAAATCTCCAAAGTTTTTATTGTTTAAAAAGATATATAATCCCTTTATTACCCATTCCCCAGTTTTGCACAACCAACAGAGTTATATTAATATACTTTTTACCTCTGTGATTACCTTGTATCTAAGCCTATTTTTACAGGCCCTTGATCACATGGCTATTTATTTATTATCTATTGTCTTGCATTTTAGCCAATTAGTGCAGTGTCAGCCACAACTCCACGGGACAGAGAGCAATGTTATCTATATGGTCTATATGAACTAGCAGTCTCTTGTTGTGAGAAGCAAATAAAAAAACGTGATAAGAGGCTGTCTGTAGTGGCTTAGAAACAGGCAAAAATTTAGAGGTTTAAATGTTATAAAGTATATTAATATAACGTTGGTTCTGCAAAGCTGGGAATGGGTAGTAAAAGCGTTATCCATCTTTTTAAACAATAACCAATTTGGTATTGACTGTCCCTTTAATGCAGTTTTATGTCCCTTTAAGCACATACAGCAAGGACATAATTTATTTAAGAATAATTTAAAAAACAAATATTTATTTTAGTGAGAATGTACTCCAACATTTTTAAATAAAAATAAATCTTTGCTGCAGAGACTATGTATAATTAAATGTGGTTTAATTAGAAAATTAAAGTATACAACATTAAACAGCAACACTAAACATCAGCTACAATAAATGCTTTATGAGAAATGAGGAAAGCCTTTTAGCTAATTACTTATATTTGAAGCTGACCATTTGATGATCATTTCATTTTTGCTGTAGCTTTTAATTAAAGTGAGTACATTTTAAAATAGAGATAAAGTAAAAAAATTTTTGAAAATGAGTAAACTAGTTGTCTTTCCAAAACTAATGCTAATCATGCTGACTACATTAACAGATTTAACTGTAATATGCCCAACTCCCTAATTACAGAAACCCCACACACTAAAAATGCAATAATGAAAACACTATCAAAAACAGACTGTATATCAGAGTTAAAAGGGACATGAAACGCAGTATTTTTCTTTCATGATTCTAAACAACATTCCATTTTACGTCTATTCTCTAATTTGCTTCATTCTCTTAGTATCCTTTGTTGAATAAGCAGAAATGCACTGCTGTGAGCTAGCTGAACATATTAGGTACCAAGAGAGCAAAACAAATTTGGTAAGAGATGTAAATTGGAAAGTTTTTAAAATTCAGTTCTCTATCTGATCTAAGAAAATTTAAAGGGATATGAAACCCAAATGTTTTATTTCATTATTCAGATAGCATTCAATGTTAAAGTACTTTCTAATTTACTCCTATAACAAATATGCTTTGCAATATTAGTTGAAAAGCATACTTGGGTAGGCTCAACAGCAGCAATGCACTACTGGGAGCTAGCCGCTGATTGGTGGCTGCACATATCTATTGAGCCAATGAGAAGATGCATATGTATTTAGCTAGCTTCCAGCAGTGCACTGATGTTCTGGAAATGTTTGTCGGTTGAACCCCTGCAAAAAGGGGTTATAAACATTGTTAGATCATGTAGTTATTGCAGTGCTGCTTATATGACTAACACATTTTCTTTTTTGCCTTTTTATATTCATTTAAACTTTAATTTACAAATATTGTGCAACTTATTATGTGTTTACAAGGGCATTACCCATGGGCTGTTCTTGATCTCAAACACTGTAAATTGTGCTAATAAAATCATAGCTCTAACTGCTTTTAAACATGTATTTTAATATGGATCTTTGCAGTGTGCTCATTAATCCGTCATGTATGCTAAGCAAATGTAAGAACAATGCCCACAATATCCCATTACAGTCTTTGGAGGAGAAGCTAGGACCAATGAAAAACAACAAGCGTCAAAGAACTATATGTGACTCAAAATGGCAAAACTACCTTACAGTGGTTAAAGTGAAGTTCCATTTTGATGAATTAGTGCCCGGTTTTTAATAAACCTATTAAAAACAAGGGAACTTTAAGTCATAAAAATTGACATTTCACTGTTTTCTTCAAAAACGTTTACCTTTTAATACTGAATGCCGCTCCAGTGATTCCCCCGGCCATTGGAAGCCTCTGCAGACGTCAGAAATGACGAATCAGGCTTCCTCCAATCACAGTTTCCCCCCCGGGGAATCTTGGCCAGATGGAACGCTGTGATTGGAGGAAGCCGGATACGTCATTTTGGACCCGCGAAGACGGCTTGCGACGGGCGGAGGAAGTGCTGGAGCAGCTGTCAGGATTAAAACGTAAGTTTTTAAAGAAAACGGTAAAATGTCAATTTTGATGAATTAAAGTGCCCTTGTTTTTAATAGGTTTATTAAAAACCGAGCACTAATTTATAAAAATGGACCTTCACTTTAAAGTGAATAAAAGGTTTAAAGAAAAAGTGCCTGGTATCTTAAAATATTCTTATAAACATTTAAGTTTCTTTTTTAAAAATACCTTTTCTTTATGGAAAGCAGACTCGCGATCCTTCGCACTCAGCTCCTGCTGTGGTTAGTAGATTGATGACGAATCCGGCTTCCTCCAAACGTTGCGTACCCCCCTTTAGCACCCAGCTCGTGAGGCAACTTAACGATTGGAGGAAGTCGAATTTGTCATCGTTCTGCTAACTACAGCAGGAGGATCATCAGTCTGTTTTCCATAAAGAAGGTTAAATATTTTAAAAAAGAAGCTTTAATATAAAGTTAAATGATGAAAGTGCCCCTAAGTGGCACTTATTCATTAAATTTAAGAATTATTTTAAAGGCTTTGTTGCGAGTGTGTTTTGTGAGTAAAATATGATATTCATAAATGTTTTTGGTAGCTGGAGGGGGACAAAAAGTCTAACTGTGATAGCCATCACTTACAGTGATTACATAGACAGTAAAGTTTATATGAAAGTTAACTCAAATATATTCCTTTGCACATGAAATATATAATGCCTTTTTTTTTAAAAAAAAAGTAAATATTTTATATTTAATTTACCTCAGAATTTTCTCTACAGGAGCTTCCCCTTTTGTCTACCTGTAGCAGATTTTTGAGATTTCAAAGGTAAATTACATATAAAATACTGTAACTTATATTTAAAGAGGTGTTATATATTTCATGTGCAAAGGAATCTATAGGAGTGAACTTGCATTATAGCATTTATGTCCCTTTAACACAGACAGTCCACTTGAAAAAATTGTATTTTTTAAAATTATAGATAATCCCTTTTTTTTTTTACCCATTCCTCTGTTTTGCATAACCAATGTGGTTTTTAGCTAAAATGCAAGACGATCAAAAGTGCTGAAATAAGGGGACAGTCTGCAGAGGCTTAGATACAAGGTAAAAAGTATATTAACCCTTTAAGGACACAGCTTTCTGTTTGCTCAATTGTTTTATGACGGAAAAATTCCGTCATATGTCCTTAAGAGGTTAATATAACTGTGTTGGTTATGCAAAACAGGGGAATGGGTAATAAAGGGATTATCTATCTATTTAAACAATAAAAATCCTTGAGTAGACTGTCCCTTTAAATCCCAGTTCACCAGCATTTACCATTTTCAATGGGACATACAAAAAAGACTATTAAATTGCATCCAATGTATTGTTTTCTAGATTTTCTTCTAAATGAAATATAAATTTAAAATGAACTTACCTGTTGTCCCGGCATCAAAAGGACTTCGGTCTTTCTTGTTCATTCTAAAAGACTGAATATCCTTTTCTCTGTAGGATCCGAAGCCTTCAAAGCTTCGTCTTTTATTTCCACTTATGTCACTATCCCTCCTTTCAGATGATGAATTCTTTTCAACAAATAAGTCAGAGGAATCTGTCCTTGCATTACAATCATTATTTCCAGAGTACCTTTTTATGCAGCTATCAACAGCTTCATTGCTTAATTCAGTTCTATCTTTTGATTGTGTCCAGTGCTGAGCATCAGAAAGGGACAAAGATGAAAGTGAATCCACCTCAAAATTACTTTTTGAACCTCTCTGTCCAGGTTCACAATGCTGGTGCTTCTGTTTCTCTTTATGTTTATTTTTGTCATTTACAGAGGAAAGGTCTTTGCCCAAAGGGGTCAGCTTTTCATTTGTTACATGCCCTGAAAAGCTAGTAGACTTGCCCGAAAAAAGACCACCAAAATCACTGTGTGTACCTAAGATACGATCATCCTTATGCTTGTGCTTATGTTTGTGTTTCCTTTTGTGAAGTCGGCTGCTTGGAAGCCCGACTCCTCCAGTTTTCGAAGGAGCCAAAGGAGACTGAATGTCTCCTAGACTCATTCCAATTGAAGATTGTAGATGCATACCATGCTTTGTTTTATGCTTGGCTGCTGCAGACATCTTCATATGAGAGCTGGTGTGAAACTGCGGTGGTGGTACAGAAGGTCTCATAAATGGAGAGGTTGCTCCAAGTGTGTGAGACAGATACAACGGAGCTGGATACTGACCATAATAACCAAGGTTCATCATAGGCATTGATGTGTAAGGCATTCCATATGGTGCATAGTAACTTCCACTGGGAATAGGGTATCCATACCCTTGTAAAAAAGGCACCTTTGTCATGGTGTCATTGGTTTTGGCAGGTCTACCACGCTTTTTCTTGGATTTCATGTCAGAGGTCCTGCGAAGGTAGAGCAATGGATCGTACTGGATATATGGCACAGGGTAGTAGTGATCAAAATTAATCCTGAAAATACTCGGATAAGGATTTTCATGGTAGTATGAATAGCTTCTATGAGAAATTCTGAACACTTGAAATTTATTGATAAGTTCCTCAAGATCTGCAAGGAACTGCAGATTGTCCCTGTTCTGTAGACTTTTCCGCCTCCTCTTGTGCTTTGGCTTTTTAACACTTTCATGAACAAGAAAGTTATCAACTAGAAGATGTTTCTGCCTGTGACTATGCTTGCTCTTTGTGCTGGTGTCAGATGGTGTAGCCTCTGGATTGTCCAAAGTACAAAAATCAAATGAGTACCTCCTACGTGATTCTGAGCTTTTCTCTGCTTGATCAGAAGTGCTATTGTTGTCTGTACCAATTCCACTATCACTTGGTATGGTCTCCTCACTATGAGACTCACTTACTGGTGAGAGTGTGACTTCCTTTAGGGAGCCTATATCACACAAATGAGAAGGTGAGTGAGCCAATAACCTTGGGGGAGACAACTTCCAAGTAGTGCCATGTAATCCTTTCTGAGTTTTTGTTGGAAGAGCACTGATTGGTTGAAGATTTGGCATAGTTTTTAAATCTGAAAATATTGTATCAGTGCTGGCAGGACTAAGATTTCCATTAGAACTTAATAACTGTGTTGTAAGCGTGTGAATAGCTGCTGGTGAAGATGCCACAAGTGACTGCAAGTTGGAAGGCACTGCTGGGTTTTCAGGCTGGCTAGAAATGGGCCTTGGCTGTTTAATGGCTGTTCTATTATCATTATGTTGGGGAGTCTGCTCTATTCTTGGCTTTCTCCCCCTTTTCTTTCCAATATAGATTGTCCCCCTCTTACTAACATTAATCTGTTTGCCTAATCTAGCATCTAGAGTTGTGGCTACAGTTGCTATTGCATTTGACTGTGGCTGAGCTTTTGATTTCAAGGCTATGCTACTTGAGCAAGATAAAATTTGGTTTAGAATATTTTTCCTTTTTAAAGTTTTCATCTTGTTGATGGTTTTTATAGTTTTCTTATCTAGCATTCCAAGCTTTCCCACTTTTCTGTGAAATTCTAACTCCCCAATTGACTTGTCTATAACTGGTGCTATTTGGACCAGGTCAGAATGACAGTGCCTTCCTTTTCTCTTCTTTACACCAGAGAACTCCCTGTTTATTGGGCTAACTGGACTAGTAGAGGTCCCCTCATGGATTGTCTCAACAGTGAGCAAAGGCTGTTTCTTTGGTCTACCCCTTTTCTTCTTCACTGGTGTAATTACGGTAAGGCTATCTGTATTGGTGTACAGTGGGCTTGATGGAGTTATAGGGTAGGCTGAGGGAGGCTCAACAACTATTTTATCCATCAATGAAACTGAACTTTCATGAGACGGATTTATTTTGGGTTTACCTGCTGTCCATCTTCTTTTAGCTATAAGTTTGGGGTGTTGCAAATTTGCTTTTGATTTAAGGGTTTCTAAAATGGCTTTTGAATTTGGTAAAACCATTGATTTTTGAAGATGGGTTACATTGTTTATGAACATTTCCCCCCCAATACCCCTGATATCAGTTAACTTTGATAGAAATTCATTGCCAATAGCTTTACCCTGCTTAATGACTCTGTTTTCTTTTTTGTTTCCTTGGGGTTGAGAAATAATTTGGTTTCTTATTTCATTTATTGACAGTCTTCCTGAAAGCTGGTCTTCTTGCGACTTCCTTTCCATAGTACTTTTTAAAGCCGGTCTTTTCTTCCTTTTATTGGCAGGTGGTTCTACAGTTGAAGATTTTACTGGAACAGTTAATCGCACATGGCTTGGGTCATTTTCACAATCATTAACAGAAGATACATCCTGGCATTTTTGTTGTGCTGGTAAAACATCGTTTGCAGCAAGACTATTTTTTATATTTTCTACAGTCTCATGAGTTTTGGGTTCAAGTGCTTTTGTATTTGATTTGCCCCATTCAAGCTCCGACAACTGTGTTGGTTGACTTAAGTCTTTTCTGACACACTTTTTTTTCGCATTGCCAGCAGATGGCTCTGGGGGCTCTGCCTGACCAGTCTTTCGATCATCTAAAGGTGTGAGCCCTTCCGCTTCGCTATTATTAGTAAGGATGCTAGGTGTAACGGGAGTATTACTAGGAGATGGTACCCCATTGCATGATGTCACCTCCTTAGTATTTGACAGCTGAGTCCAGGGGCCACCCACATTCAATTTTTTTGATTGAGACTTCAGAAATGGGGAAACAATCTCTGGAGTTGGGCTCTTGGTGACATCTTTGCTGGGCTCTGCATCTGAAAAGCTGCTTTGTGTCATTGTTCCACTATCTGAACTTGATAGCCAGTCAAGATTCAGCTGGCTATTTTTCTGCTGGTGCTTTGGTTTTAAGGTATCATTGGTGATGTCCGGTGCGTTGCCGGTGTCATAACGTAGACCGGGATGTTTCTGAATTTTTTCATGTACCTGTGAAAAATAACAAAAAATATTTAATTTTGAGCATTTTTTCTGCTAAAATTTTTTTTACAATCAGATCATAGATAAAATAGCAAAAATGTCATAATAACTACAGTGTATTTGATGGTGGAATTGTTTTAAAGAGGGATACAGAACCACTTAAAGAGAAAGTAAAATCTAAATTAAAGGGACACTGAACCCAAATTTTTATCTTTTGTGATTCAGATAGAGCATGCAGTTTTAAAGGGACACAACCCAAATTTTTTCTTTCAGAATTCAGATAGAGCATGCAATTTTCTTCTTTCTCTTGGTATCTTTATTTGAAATTCAGGAATGTAAGTTTAGATGCCGGCCCATTTTTGGTGAACAACCTGGGTTGTTCTTGCTGATTGGTGGATAAATTCATTCACCAATAAAAAAAGTGCTATCCAGAGTCCTGAAACAAAAAAAAAAGCTTAGATGCCTTCTTTTTAAATAAAGATAACAAGAGAACGAAGAAAAAATGATAATAGGAGTAAATTAGAAAGTTGCTTAAAATTACATGCTCTATCTGAATCACAAAAGAAAAAATTTGGGTTCAGTGTCCCTTTAAGCAACTTTCTAATTTACTCCTATTATCAAATTGTCTTTATTCTCTTGGTATCTTTATTTGAAATGCAAGAATGTAAGTTTAGATGCCGGCCCATTTTTGGTTAACAACCTGGGTTGCTCTTGCGGATTGGTGGATAAATTCATCCAACGATAAAAAAGTGCTGTCCAGAGTTCTGAACAAAAAACAAAACAAAAAACAGATGCCTTCTTTTTCAAATAAAGATAGCAAGAGAACGAAGAAAAACTGATAATAGATGTAACTTAGAAAGTTGCTTAAAAATGCATGCTCTATCTGAATCACAAAAGAAAAAAAAATGGGTTCAGTGTCCCTTTAAACTTTCATGATTCAGATAGAGCATGTCATTTTAGAAAACTTTACAATTTACTTATATCATCAAATTCTGCTGTTCTCTTGGTATTCTTTGTTGATCAGTAAACCTAGATAGGCAAGAGTTTAGGAGTGTTCACATTTCTTTAGCATTATATGGCAAGTGTTTGCAACTATGTGCAACATTGCTAGAAACATTGTTGCAAATACAAGTAAATTGGAAAGTTGATTGAATGCTCTATAAATGTTTAACCCCTTAATGACCAAGGACGTACGCCACACGTCCTCAAAAAAAATACAGTTAATGACCGAGGACGTGTGGCGTACGTCCTTGGTCTGGAAAGCAGCTGGAAGCGATCCTGCTCGCTTCCAGCTGCTTTCCGGTTATTGCAGTGATGCCTCGATATCGAGGCATCCTGCAATAACCCCCCTTGGCCATCCGATGCAGAGAGAGCCACTCTGTGGCCCTCTCTGCACCGGACATCGGTGGCCGGTATCGTTGGTGGGTGGGAGCAAGCCTGGGAGGCGGGTGGGCGGCCATCGATGTGCCGGGTGGAGTGGAGGGGGGCGTGATCGGGTATGGGACATACGGTGGCGCGCACGGGAGCACGCGCGTGCACGGGGGCGGCGGGCGGGCGCGTGCACGGGGTGGGAGCGGGAGGGAACCGCTACACTGCAGAAAAAAAAAAAGTTAAGAAAAGTTAAAAAAAAAACAAATAAAAAAATAATAATGCTCATCTAAGGGTTCCTGAAGGGGTGGGAGGTTGGTCTTGGGGGGGGGGGGGGGGAAGCTACACTACAGAAAAGGGCAAAAAAAAAACCAAAAATCATACTTTTTTTACTAAACTGGGTACTGGCAGACAGCTGCCAGTACCCAAGATGGCGCCCATTAAGGAAGAGGGGGAGGGTTAGAAAGCTGCTTGGTGGGGGATCAGTGTGGTTAGGGGCTAGAGAAAAACGGTATATAATATGTGTGGGTACAGTAAATGAGTAAGAGGAAAATTACAGCTAAACACAAACACCGCAGAAATGTAAAAATAGCCTTGGTCCCAAACGGACAAAAAATGGAAAAGTGCTGTGGTCATTAAGGGGTTAAAGAGCTATTATATTAAAAAAAAATGATATGCCCTAATCCATTAGAGCAGGTAATTTTATCAACCCTAAACTATTTTGTTTTAAACCCTGCAAAAAGATTAAACACACAGTAGAAGTACCACCCTCGACTCGCAGAACACTGCTGGTCCCGAGTGGAAAAATAAGTCATGCAAATAGTGCTTCTGATTGGATCAGCTGTGTTTTCTTGTCTAGGGACGATACGTATTAAAATTAGATGCTCTAACAGATTAAAGCATGTCATTTATTTTTTCATATATTTTTTACTATAATGGGCCTTTTGACTTTACTGTACCTTTAATTTATACTTTGCTTGATACACTGCTTTATATAGCATTACATTTATTCACTTATTGAGATGCAAAGGATATCCATCTATATATGTTTGTTTTAAAATGTTCCAACAAGGATTTCTCCAGGACAACAAAATCTCTGGCATGAGAATACAGATATAACAATTTTGCATGCATAATATATCTCTAGTGTCACTTTATCCAGAATGTTGAAATTTAAAATGTAAATTAGGGATAACCCAACATTTTTGCACCAGTGAAAATGCTGATTGTTAAAGCAACATTTTGGGGAAAGGCAACATTGCTGCTTGTACAAAAAAAGTTCTCAAAAACCATATGCAAGGAAATAACTCCAAGTTTACAGTGCAAATAATAATTAAAAATAACACCAATTAACTAATTACAAAGTAGTCAAAGATCCTGACATAAGAGCTAAAGATAGATATAAGCCTTCTTCTAATAAGTCAACCATATTTCCATAAAAGAAAAGCTTAATAAGATTTTCTTTAACTAAACATGGCAAGTGGAATGATTTCCTTTCGTATGAATGTCTAACACACATCCCAAAAATGGAAAACACTATTTTCTCAAACAATATTTTCATAATACTCCTCAAGTGAACAGTTTGTTTTGAAAACATTTTGACAGCCGTTTTATTATCAGCGCATATTTTTCACAATAAGTCATTTTCTCCATAGAGGTCACGCTATGACTTGGATTCTGTATGGTGCAGATTAACCCTTGAAGGAATAAATTGATGTGAATGGACTGCTTTATTTGAACTCTTGCACTTGATTGGTTAAATCTGATACTGTTACACATTAAAGGGACGATGGTAAATGTATATAAACAGCAATGAAGAGTGATGTTTACAACATGACCGTGTTTGTTCCTTTAAAGGGATGGTAAATAGTTTGTTTCACTGTAGTTACAAAAAACACTAAGCAGTTGCTTATACTTTGCAGAAATCATTGCGATTTGCTGCTGACTTTAGCGAGGAGCCCGCGGAACAGAAAGGGTAAGTTTAGCACTTTTTTTTAAAACTGATGACTGAAAATCCAACCATTTCAAATTGAATTATCCAGTACAAAATTATGTATTTTAACTAATGCAACCCTTTAAATCCGCAAATGGTGTAAATTCTAGGATAGTTAAAGGGATATAAAACTCTCAAAAAAAATTGTGATTCAGACAGAGCATACAATTTTTTTTTTAAATGTTTCCAATTTACTTCTGTTATCAAATTTCCTTCATTCCCATAGTATTTTGTGTTGAAGAGATACCTAGGTAGGCATCTGAAGCAATACATGGTAGGAAATAGTGCTCTTGCAAATGGATAACATTCTTGCAAAACTACTGCCATATAGTGCTCCAGAAATGAGCTGGCTCCTAAGCATATGTCCCTGCTTTTCAGCAAAAGATACCAAGAGATCAAAGAAAAATAGATAATTAAAGGGACACTGAACCCAATTTTTTTTGTGTGATTCAGATAGAGCATGCAATTTTAAGCAACATTCTAATTTACTTCTATTATCAAATTTTCTTTATTCTCTTGGTATCTTTATTTGAAATGCAAGAATGTAAGTTTAGATGCCGGCCCATCCTTGCGGATTGGTGGATAAATTGATCTACCAATCAAAAACTGCTGTCCAGAGTTCTGAACAAAGAAAAAAGCTTAGATTCCTTATTTTTCAAATAAAGTTAGCAAGAGAACGAAAAAACATTTATAATAGGAGTAAATTAGAAAGTTGCTTACAATTGCATGCTCTATCTGAATCACAAAAGAAAAAAAATGGGTTCAGTGTCCCTTTAAAGTAAAATAGAATGACGCTTAAAAGCGCAAGCTCTATCTGAATCCTGAAATAAAAATGTTGGGTTTCATATCCCTTTAACAAAACGGATTACAAACAACCCCAGTCCTAAAACACAGTATTACTTTATTATACAACTGCGGAATAGTTTTCTAAGAGTCTTATTAATCCAGTG